>NW_018165260.1:28707-40789 GCF_001263595.1 Phalaenopsis equestris | reverse complement strand
CTATTGTTTGAGTACTGAAGCAGAGATGTTAGCCCTCAGGCGAGGGGAATGTGGGAGCTCCGAAGTGAGAGCCGGTATTCTCCCAGCCTAGCCGTAAAATCAGTAACCAAGCATAGGATTAGTCAATGTTCTTTATGCCTGGACCAAAGGGTAAAGAATAGGATTGCTCCTATTTGACACATACAATATTTAATGCATCTCATTCCTTTACATTAACCAATTCATTACATAAGAATAGTAGTTATTAATATCTCAAAATTCTCCAAACCAATTCATCCAAAAAGGGTTATCTTTAGAATTAATATTTGCATTTAGGAGTAGTTATTAGTTGTGTTAAACTTAAGTCTTGCATTTAAGAGTAGTTGCTAGATAAAACATCATTTTAATCGACATTCCAAACTAAGGACTAATAGTAGTAGATTAGAATTTGACTAAGGACCTCTTACCTCACTTCCCTGTGAGATCGATAAACGGGACTCCACTAGAGTCCTGTACTACTTGAGCGATACGTATACAAGCGTTTGAAATTGTGACTTTACAAAATCATTATAAATATATAAATATGGGTTCATAAATTCTTGCATATTAAAAGTTGCATCAAGTTTTTGGCGTCATTGCCGGGGGTTTAAATCTTCTAGTAGTGGTGTCAAATTCTTGTATTTTTAAGCATATATAAAGTCGTGTCAGATGTCATGTATAAGGGATGTCAATTTAAACATCATGAGATTGTATCCATCTTACCATCATCCAGGACATCCAATCAGACCTCCCAGTATGTGCCCCGAGCACGAAATCTGGACTGGTACCGACTTGACCCTACCTAAAAAAATTCACCGCAAGGTTACCAAGATAGAGGTATGCTTAGATAATCATTGTTATCAAACATTCATCTTGAAAAAATTAAGTTGGCTTAAAATTTTAAAATATTTATTCTATCTAATCAAAGGGACAACACCAATAGCTTCCTCTTTGTTAATTTATGCATCTTTAGTCACATAGAGCTCATAAGGTAGGAAGCACTATAAAGAAACTATGAGAATTCAATAATACATCTATATGCTTAGATTTCGGGATTTATAGGATATTTAGAAATTACTCAATAATAATTCCACATATTTTAAAAAAAACATACATTTCTAAATTTTCTTAACTAGCCCAAGGCTACAAAATTTTAAGAAAATACTTAAATCGTTGGATTTAATTAATTTTTAATGAGATTAAAGACATAGATCATGAAATCACACAAGAAGAGAGTGGAGAATTTGTCTCTCACTTCTTGCTATATGCCAAAGTTATATTATCGTCATTGACCTTTGAAAATCTATATTTGGTGATTACATGCTAATTCTTGATATTAGTACAAAGACAAATGCGGAGGGGGGACTAATGTTTCATATTATGTGCACCTAAAAATAATCAAATGTAGTGAAGTGAGCTAGTGATCAATGGGATTTCCTAGACAATGTTTTTCTTTTTTCTTATGTATCATCACTCATTAAATTTTCTTCTTGAAGGCCTAGACATGTGGTAAGAAGTTATGGTGTTCCCTTCTTCTAGATTAGTGGGATGTAGAGTTGTAAATAAGTTTTGCTTGAGAGAGCCAAACATTTGTTCGTGTTCGGTTGATTCAAAATTTTTTATTTGTTTGAAGTTAAATCATGTTTGAAATGGCTGGTGAATAGTAGATTCATGTTTATTTTGATTTGGATTCATTTGTTCATTGTAACTCGTATTCGACTTGAATTTATCTTAAATGATTAAATAAAATTAAATTTTAATAGCTTCTTCAATGCAACATAAAAAATTAATATTAACATTTATAATAAAAACTAATTAATTAATTAATATGAGCCAAAATAATCATAATACAATTTGGCAATTGACATTATGTGTTTAGATTTATAAATCAAGCTTAAAATAAATTTTTTGTGTTGAACTTGCTTGTTAATGAATGAATAGAACACAAGCTAGTTAGTAAGTTAAATACAAGTTGTTCACAAACAACAAGTTTTTTTGATAGCCCTAATGGGATGACCCCTATAATATGTCAACAAATTAAATTTATGTCCTCAAACATAAAAAGATCTAGGAATGTAAAGGAAGCACTCTAAAGACTCTTTAGAAGTTTTGGAATACATTTATATGCTTATGTGGGGCATCATAGGAGATCTATAAAATTACTCAAAAATTATGCATATTCTTAAAAAGATAAATTTTTAATATTTCCTTTAAGCAAATTTTTTTTCTAGAAATTTATAAGTGGAAAATAATTTCTACAATTTTCAATAGTTATGCATATTCTAAATTTCATAGCCAAAGTTTATATAGTTAGCTATTAACTTTGCATTACTTGCATGCAATAGACATTGATCCATGTCAATAGGACATAACGACTTTATGGTATGGAGTAATAAGAATGAGAGCTACAAAGTTTGAGATTAGAATTTAACATTGATTAATATTCTAATCCATAGATGTAATCATGTAAGAACTAATGGTAGATGCTTTTTCTTTCACCACTAAGTCTCATCTAAAGCCATCCATTATTCTTGTCCTTGAACTTCATAAAAGATTATGACAGATGTAAATCATTTGATGGTTTATGACATGAGTGCATCCATTAATGATCATACATAAGAGGTGGGCTTTCGATTAATGGTAGAAGCATTTTTAAGATACACACCACTATTTCAACCTTCTTCTTGAAGAAATTAAAGTCCCCTAAGATGCTATGATTCTATCTCCTTTTGGATTAATGGTGACCACCTTCACTTGCATGTCAACTAACAAATATGTGCCCTTACATCCTTAACATATTAAGCTAAAAGTATGAGAGCCACACGACTTGAGTTCAGGCAGGTCAAAAAAGTTATTGCTAAGCTAAGACTTTGGCTTTTCCTTAATCATCATTCAACGTAAGCTATATAAATCATTACATGAGAACATATGGTGGTGATTTTTTTATACTAGATATAGAAATAATTGAGAACAAATAATTATTATTGTCCATGATCTCTAACAATCTTCTTTAGACTTGGATGATTAGAAGTTCATTCTTGATCAAAGGATAAATATAAATGTGAGGATTTAAAAAAATTAATATGCCATAGTATTAAAATAACAAATGATTAAACCTATTGACGCGGGTTTTAAATTGAAGGGAATATGAAATCAAAAACCTTTTTGTTAACAAATTAGCATTGTTCATATTATTGAAAATATAAAGCTTGGGTTTATCTTCCCTTCAGATTAGGAAGATGGGCATCATATAATATTGGTTTAATAGATTTCAACTTTTTCAATCACACGTAACTTTTTGAAAAGGGGAAGCACTATGAAGAGACTCTCTACACGTTCATGAATGTATCTATTTGCTTGATTGATGGCATTAAATGAGATATTTTAATCAGATGAAAAATCCATCCTCCTTCCTCTCCCCCTCCCCCCTTGCCCCTCTCCACATCTATTCAATCATTTTATTGTAATTTTACTTATGGGAGTCATAAAAATAGCTTGGGACAGAGCTAGAAAGTTGTGAGGGAGTTTCATTATATTTCTTTGGTAAAAGAAGAGGACCTCATGATTGCTCACGAAGATCCCCATTAGTTCATGGAATCGTCACCTTAATAAACTTAATTTGGGCCATAAAATTGGAAAATGGGTTCATATGTTAAGGGCTAATTGAAACAAGTTTAAAATAGCAAGGCCAAGTCAATTCTTTAGGCTAATTTGGCTTCTATGACATGGATAGGAAAAGTAGGATTGTTTTTGTCGAGATGGGTTGGAGCCATATTTAACATGATTAGCCATATCATGCCAAGCTATGTTGTCTTAAATTGGGTCCAATGCACTTTGGATCACTAGGGTAAGGTCAATTTGGGTCATACTGTGATACATAATCTTAATTGGCCCAAATGGGCAAACTTTTGCACCTTTAAGCAACTTGATCTTAGGCATTGTAATTTGTAAAATTAACGCTTTAATTGGACTCTTTAAATCACTATACGTAAAGTCTAATAAGAACTAAGGTCAATTTGTTCTTACCAATTCTGATTAAATCTAATTTGGTTGTGCTGGCCAAAGGGTTCAATTTTGATCAACTTTGGCTCTTGGCATTAAGTGGCCAAATCAAGGCTTGATTTAAGCTCCTATGACAACCATAGATCATGTATAAAGTAATTAGGTGCTAAATTTACTTATTGGGTCAACTTCAACTCAAATTGGTCAAAAAGACCAAATGGCTTCAATTAGATTGATTTAATTTGGGCAACTAAAGGTCTAGCTTAGAATTAACATGAGTCTAATAGCCACCACCTCTCTTTCCTTAGTAACTTTAATGCCACACTATCTTAATCAGCCTTCGCCAAATTTCTTTTTATGCATATACAATTATGCTAAAATGCTTTCCTAGAACATTGATATTTATGTTGTGCTTTTTATTGGCACCTAGCATCTGTGTCCCCAATGTCATCATAACATCATCGATCACCTTAGGAGGTTGATTGATGTTTTTCAATGAATAGAAAGGTTGATCGAACCATTGATGATAGAAGCTAATTTAGGTTGCTAAGCCTAAGTTTTGTTATGAAGTTTGGTTAAATAAAGTATTACAGTATAAATTAGATGGCAAGTACAAAAGTATTTTTTAAAAATAGCGTAAATTTATGAGAAATGTGTGGTTTATATTCTTAGGGATACAATTTACTCAAATATATATTAGTAAGGATTTTAAAGAGCTGGTTTCAATTCCATGCTAGCTTAAAATTTTAGGTTGATGCTATCTGTAAGAATAAAATTTTCAAGCAAAAATTTAATTAGAAATCATCTTATAATATAAAAATCTAATTTCTTTATATATTAAATTAATTTCTTTTTTGAATTTTTGTACATCTTGAAGAATGACCCTATTAATTTCTTAGAAGTACTAATCAAACCCTATTTGTAGCTATGACTCATTAGGCAGAGAAGTGTAATATGAATGAGATTTAGGGTTTGTTTGGAGCAACTGGAGCTTATTAATATGCGACTGAAAAATAAATTGTTCAAAAAACTGCGGTAGCTATTACATTTTTTTCGGAAAAACCAAACCGCAGCTAGAAAACTGTCACCGCATCTAGCCAAGAACTGTGTAAAAATATTGATTTTAATATTTTGAAAATGTAATTTTTTGAAAAAAAACTATCAAAATGTAGTTTACCCACATGGTCCTTTAATTTGATTTAATTGCTTCCATAAATTAATGCCTCCAGAAAACTGTCACTGCATCTAGCCAAGAACTGTGTAAAAATGCTGATTTTAATGTTTTGAAAATGCAATTTTTTGAAAAAAACTACCAAAATATAGTTTAAGCAGATGGTCCTCTAATTTGATTTAATTGCTTCCATAAATTAATGCCTCCATTACCACTATTACCAACCAACCATTTGGACTCTTAATTAAATAAAACATAAATATAATCATTCCCACTTTTCAAGAGAAGTTGAAGCATCACTCTGAACTTACAATCTAATACAAATGTCATTCTTTTGTCTTATATTTTGTATTAATTAAATTTCTTCTTATATTCGGTTGATTACAAAATTCATCTTTTCATATATAAATAACGTGATATATATACAAGATGGGTTTCAAAATTTAAAGAGGGGGGGCCAAATTAAAAATCAACTAAAATATATTAAAATTAAAATTTATTTTCTAAAGATAAATAAATAAATGGATGAAATGAAATGAAAAAAAAATCTGAGAATAACTTGTAAAATAAAATAAAGATCTCTTTTAATCTAATATATTAAGAAAAAAATAGTCAGAGGCTATTATACGAGCCCTGATTATCCCTCATGTGCCTAAGAATTCGAGTACCACACCCTACACTGGAGGGGAACCGATCCCCAGACCAGAGGGGAGTTACAACTGAGAAGCAGATGTCCAACAAACTCATCTGAGTGCACGACACAAATATAATAAAGAAGACATTCTTCATCTTAAATTTTCAAGATGTTTGATTATTAATACTAAATGTATTGCATTCAAGCTACATTATGACATACTTTATCATGCATGATAAAAATCATCTGTAGTTTTTAAAATTTTCTATCTTAAGATGTAGATTAAAAAAAAATGAGTTTATTACATTATAGGCTCCATTTAGGGGTGTAAACGAGCCGAATATGAGCGAGCCCAGGCTCAACTCGTGTTCGACTCGTTTATATTTCGAGCTCAAAAAGTGTGTTCATGTTCGGCTCGTTTGCTTAGCGAGCAGAACACGAGTTGTTCACGAACAAAGAGTTGATTTGATAACCCTAATCATGTAGCCATAAGATGTTAAATGTTGGGGCAAGATTTAAAAATTAATGTTTATATTAAAAAATCATTTGAATCTAATTTAATAATGTTTATTCTGACGCTTATTCTATTTTCTTAATTAATACTTTTAATTAATTATAAATTTTTGTAGCCTTGTAGTTAATTAATTTTTTTTTTAAATACTACTCATCAATAAAGGATGAGTGATATTTCGAGCCAAAACGAGTCGAACACGAACGAACAAATCTTTGTTCGTGTTCGACTTATTTATATATCGAGCACAAAAAAGTGCTCATGTTCGGCTCGTTAACTTACCGCTAAGTTAACTTTGCGAACGAGCCGAAAACGAGCTGTTCGCGAATAACAAGCCGTTTTTACAGCCCTAGCTCCATTAGCTCAGTAGGGTGTCAATTCAGGTCAGCGGATGGGGTTTGAGTCCGCCCCAAAAATGACCCAACTTGGATAGGGTCAACCCGAACTAACTCGAATAATAAACATGCCAAAAACTAAGGTCCGAACCCTACTCAAGCTTGAACCGTTAACCCAAACCCGCCCCAAACTTTCGTGCTTATTCAGGTCATATTTGAGTTTTAAAGTTCAACCCAAACATGACTCGAATAATAAACGAATCGAATTTTTTTACTTGAACTTGGTTAAAAAAATATTTGGGTCTACCCTAACCAAGATTTTTTGAATCAAGTTCGAGTCGTGTTGGTATGTCGGGTCAATTTTTGACAGCCTTAATTAGCCTTATTTATCTGACATCATACATTTTCTTCTTTAATAACTTCTTCAAAAACAACATGGTTGATATCATACACATTCACCAAAATAAAGAGAACTCAAATGTGACCCATAATATGTATCTCATGTATGTTTTAATGTACCATTCGCTGCATATACATCATACTTTTGCTAATTACTTTAAAATGACTTTTATTTAGCATTTAATATTTAAAAAAAAAATGAATTATATACTTAAATTTATGAGATAATGATAATATTTTTGAGAAATTATTTAAATGAACTCCTAAATTAAAATATAATTATTACTAAAATTATAAATTTTAAGGGGGCATAATTTTTTTTGTATAACTTGATATTACATAGTCATTTATATTCTAAGGGGCATTTAATTTTAGGGAGGCCAAAACTTTTAGTATATATTGCATAATTATTAAAAATTAATTTTGCTCATAATAATTATAATTAATAGCAAAATTTTAAGAAAATAAAATTCCAACTAACCATCATATAAAAATACATCTACTTCCCTCATTCCTTCCTAATCTACTCTGATAGGGACTAAGTGCAGAGAAAACAAGAGTGGACTAAAAACCATGCATTTACTCTTCATTTTTACATTATCTGTTCGATCGCTCTCAGATTCCCCTCATCGCCCCACTTTAAAGACCATTTCTCTCATCCCCCCAACTCCTATAAAAAGAACAGAAACCACCATAACTTCATCACACACAACTAGCAACAAGCTAATTAAGACATTAAGAAATCAAAAAAAGCAACAATGGGTCCATACTTTTAATTCCAATGTTTCAAATTCATGCTAATCATGAAATATTAGGCATGGAGTCTGCATCTGTTGTACAATGAACAATACACAACATGTTTGTACAAGAAGTCCGCATGCATGCAGACTTCACACGTAATATTCTCTTTATGCTGACACAGTTCATGCTTCTTTGATTCGTGCGAGCAGAAACGGTGACCGATTCTTCCAGCAATCTTGCTCCCATGAAGGCTTTCCTTGTGTCGGATGAGTTGTTGGGCACCTTTGTGCCAATTGCTGTATATTGGATATACTCAGGCTTTTATGTATTGGTTGCAGACTTGCAGGAGTACAGGCTTCACACCAAGGCTGAAGAAGACAAAAAGAATGTTGTTTCAAAGATGGCCGTTGTGAAGGGCGTCCTTATTCAGCAAGCCTTCCAAATAGCCGTCTCCCTCCTACTCTTCACTGTATGCATATGTATATATGACAACCTCTAAATTAATTATTCATGCACTTTCTTCATTATGTTAATCAATTTTGCTTTATGTTGTATGTAGCTCATGAGAAGTGATAGTAAGGCTATGCTTCATCAGCCTTCCCTTCATGTTATCATTCTTCAATTCATGGTGGCCATGGTGGTGATGGACACGTGGCAATACTTCATGCACCGGCTCATGCACGTCAATAAATTCTTGTACAAACACATACACTCGACGCACCATGCCCTCGTTGTCCCCTACCCTTATGGAGCTATCTACAACCACTTACTTGAAGGGATCATTATCGATATCATTGGGGGAGTTCTATCCTTCCTCGTTGCTGGGATGACACCTCGTACTGCTATATTCTTTTTCTCGTTTGCGGTCATCAAAGGTGTGGACGACCATAGTGGTATGTGGCTTCCTGGAAACTTGCTGCATGTTTTCTTCAACAATAATAGTGCTTATCATGACATTCACCATCAGCTCTATGGCACAAAGTATAATTTTTCTCAGCCTTTCTTTGTCACTTGGGATAAGATTCTTGGGACTCATATGCCCTACACGCTTGAGAAGAGAATGGAAGGAGGATTTGAGGCCCGTCCGATCAAGAAGATTAATTGAATATTGTCTTGAGAATTGTTTGGTAGCATGTCTTACATGCTTGTTATTACAAGTTATTGTGAGATAAAAGTATGTGTATGTATGTTTGTGTGTGTAGCTAATTAAATAATATAGGTATCCATCCACCTTTACAATTATATAAAATTATGTGTGATGGGATTGAGTGCCGAAGTTTTTATTCGAATATATTATCTATGTTTTTAATTTTCTCTTATGATCAATTCTCTCTCTCTCTCTTTTTCCCTCTCCTTCTCTCTCTATCAATTTTTTGGTGTAAATTGGGCGAAAAATTTATGTCAGGATGATGGATCTGTGGTTGACAGCGTGAATATCGTATCACACCGCCAAATGCACGATGTAGTGCAATCTAGTCCATCATATGCACATCCAATAAACAAGAGGTAAAACTTTCTTATAAATTAGGGTCAAACTCTAGTTAAATAAAGTAAAAAAAAATTATAGATAAATATGTTAGATAATTCAAGCGAGGAAAGGTGACAAATAAAATGCTCGACCCAATAAACTTGCCACAACGACAAACAAAAAAAAATCACGTTTGACATCCAAACACAAAATTACGTCCGGGCGATAATAGTATTTTGCCAAATGGCCGGACCCGTTTATCCCAAAAATAAGCAGAAAATATGCAGAATCAAAGCTACGCACACCAAGAAAAAATCCGCTTTTTTTCATCTTATTTTTTAGGATGGGTTGGTTCGACCACATGACGAAATATTATCGACATCCATAATATTTTTCCCGCAACGATAGCATGAAACGATATGCTTTGACAAAGTCAAAAGAAACGCCTAAAAACACAGAACTCACCACAGGATATTATAACCAACATATTTCAACAAACATTTTGATACTTAATAATTTTAAACCGGTGAGCTTAATTAGATACATAGTTCATGAATTACATGAACACATAATTTCTTCCATGGAATATCTTAAAAGAAGAAAAAGAAGATCCATAGTTCATGAATTACAACAACTTCGACTTATTATTGTTATATGTTGTGTCCGGATAAAAATACAATAAAAAAGTAATAACAATGTCTAATGAAAAAGCAAGAAAAAATAACAATTTCATAGAAAAACTACATGAAATTAACATAAACATAAGTACTTTATGTAATCAAAAGTATCAAACGAAAAATTACTGTTGAAATACCTATTCTAGGAGAAAATATTACGTGTGGATGACAGTATGGATCACACTATGCAGCCAAACGCTCAGCGTGGTGCCATCCAGCCATCGTCCTAAAATATTATTAATATTATTTGCAAGACGTAATATTTGCTTTCATTCATGGTGCCATCCAGCCATCGTCCTAAAATATTATTTGCAAGACGTAATATTTGCTTTCATTCTTGAGATAGTCGCCTACTAACAATGATAGAGGAAAGCAAAAAAAAAAAAAAAAAATTATAATGAAATGTTAGATAATTAAAATCCAGCTAAGAACTCCTATTTCTTAAAGCATAATTGATGAAGTTCTGAACTGTGCAACATAAACAATAAGAAGGCATGATTCTATAATAGAAGTATAATAAGTGTTCTCAAATTAATTGAATACATTATTATTTATTGCATAAATGAATAGTATTACATATTCTTATATGGTTTTCAGTATGGTGATTCTGATCATAATCATGGTGTTTTGATAAAATGTCAATAATGTTTGTTTATTCTAAAATATCTATATGTAACCATATTAAATATAAGGAAGATTCACATACATACCACTCAATTCCTATGTATTTGCATGTCTAACACCTAAAATTTAATTTTTACATGCATGACACATTCCTATGCATAAGAAGGTGCATTTCACCTTTTTTTTTAACTTAAGTGATGACATTTTTATGTGATATGAAAATTTTTTGGGTGTATTAATGTAAAAATTAAATTTTAGGTGTTAGATATGTAAATACATCAGAATTGGTTGGTTAGTATGTAAACTACATTTCTAAAGGCGACACATCACTTATATATATATATATATATATATCTATATATCGACATAATCAATTTTATTAACATAACTGACCTTGGGGAGGTTAAATACCAACCCTTATTAAATTGATAATTTTTGATTGAGTCATTATTTTGTAGGCTCATAAATTAACTCAAGGAGCTCACACTACATGAATACATGCAAATAGCATTTGGATTAGTTTCTGAAATTTTTCGATCTAATTTTTTGCATATGAGTTCCATTGAATATTATTATTGGTAGAATGTACGCCGGAAATGTCCAGGACAAATAAATTGTGTCAGAAATACTAGTGGTAATGTGCAATGTATAACTTTTCACTTAATAGTGAGTATTGGTAGGTATTTCTGTCACAAAATTTTAGGCTCAGAAAGTTCTGATTAATCAGACGCAAGGCTCTTAAACACCAAGTCCCACCTTCGCGAGTATCTCATTAGTGCTCTCGTCTTTCAAAACTATATGATTCCCATGATTTCCTATCAGGCGACCCGTGACATCATTTAGCATCGGCGATTCGCGTGACTCAAGTGGTTCCCTTTCCAAGAGGTAGCCGACCATTGACTGAAGTGTTTGAAAAACCAAGGGATAATTAGGGTAGTAACCAACTTATGGATTTTCTAAAAAGGGTTAAAAATGCAAATATTTGAATTGTTGGATAAAGGAAGATGTACACATTTGGATGAATAGGTGGTGAGGGGTATGGATTAGAAGCCTCCTAATTAATTAATTTAAACCACAATCATTGGTTGAAGAGATTTTTGTACTCCTTTTAATGAAGATCAAATAGATTTTATAAATGCTTTCTACAATTACAAGTTTGTCCATAAGCCCTAAGAGCATTGTAGTGAGTTAGGCTTAACTCAAGATCATTGAGGACTAAAGCAAAGTTTGTCAAGAAAATATAATTATTGATGAGACATCATAAATACTATAAGCTCAAGCTAAAACTAGGGGTGAAATTGTAAAACTCTCTAATATTTGCTAGGAGCTTAATGTCACCTCCCAAAAGAGCCCTTATGGGTGGTGGGCAGCCCAGGACTTAAATATTGCTTTTCGGCCCTACACCTAGCCAATGTGAGACTATTTGTCCGTGACATTCTACTCCACCCAATCACGTGACGCCCTCGTCACGGATCGGCTCCCCCGGGCGTCCCACTGGCACC
>NW_018165260.1:24943-28503 GCF_001263595.1 Phalaenopsis equestris | reverse complement strand
CTAGGTGTAGGGCCGAAAAGCAGTATTTAAGTCCTGGGCTGCCCACCACCCATAAGGGCTCTTTTGGGAGGTGACATTAAGGTCTATCCCATGTGTCTCTCTTCTTAAGGTTGAGAATTGATTAAGGTCCACACTCATGGGCTGATTAAGTCATAAGAAGTAACAAAATACTCAAAACCCATTATAAATTATTAATATTTCCTATTATTTTAAAAGCGATCAATAAATTCAATAATTCACAAGGAGCTTCAATGAACTTGAAATGACTTAGAAAATTTTAGGATCATTTATAACCATGTTCTAAATGTCCCAGTAAGGTTCTAGGCATTTTATAGGTTATTTAGACTTGTGAATTTTAAAGATACTCGACATTTAAAAGATAAAAGAAGGCATAACAATAAATAAAACTAAATAAAATATTCCCGTGAAATTGATTTGATATGTCTTAACCTACATTAATATCCAACGCTCAGGGGTTTGGGCTTTCAATTGTGGGCCTAAACTCTCCTAGCTAATTGGAGACATTTGGAGCGTGGCAATTTATATGGATCTTCTAGTTGACATATAAGTTGGACGTGTTGGTGATATGATAGAATAATATTGCACCTCCTGACTCGACGAACTTGTGAGGGTACAAGGTTGACACTACTACTGTTCAGTAACATTTGTAAGAAATGACTCTTGCTTTTTTAGGCTGCCGGTGGTTCTGGCAAGCAGAGTGACTAACTTGTGGATCAACAGATTTACAAAAAATATGATAAAAATAATGAAAAAATCTATTTCTTGTGGAACTAATATTTTGGTTGCTAAGTGAAATTTAATTTATTTACATGCATGACAAGCTAAGGATTTTTGGTGCCACCTTCTGAGTGTCAACTTATCGGTTACCTTGATTAGGCTAAGAATTACTCTGCTTAGATTGTCTTGCTGGTAATTTATAACCGATTGTGAACTTTATACACACAAATTGCCTACAGTTTCCTACGGAAGTCCCTCAGGAATTATGAATCTGAGCCCATCCCTAACTCAAAATACTTATATCTAATTCTAACTTTCATATATGTCCACCATCTTTTTTCATACAAACATGCATGTTTACATATTTCATGTTAAATTTTTAAATACCCGATGCTTGTGATAATTGTAATTTCATCAGGGGCGGTAGGTACATACTAACAATTTCTCCTTTACTGCACTTTATTATACATGTCTTGTTCTTACATGCGACATTGTCATTCTTTTGCTATTCATTATATTTCTGACATGCGGGAAAGATCCTAGGATAGTTGACATAGGACATATGCTTAGGTGGAGACCTTATAAACAAAACTTATTGACTCAATAATAACAAAAATAACAACAATCAATTCAACTCAAGTACACCTGATAAATTCAAAACACCAAAATAAAGAAGCTGGAATGAGCTATTTACAAGATGGGTAATGATGATCCAAACAAGCAATGGATAACTTCAGATGAAGATCAAGATAAAACATGAAGTGGAGGATGAACCTCAACTAAACTTTCCCTAGATTTAAATAATATAAACCCTTAGGACTTTGATTTTGTTTGTCAAGCATGTTGTAATCTTCACACTATCTCTTAAACTTTGCACGACTGTATGTCGTGTGATATAAACCCTAAATCTTTTTTGGTTTTTGAGGTTATTCATTCGTTACGACATAAATCCAATTATATTCCTAAGTTATTTGCATGATCGTATATTGTGCAAGTGTAAGCACTAATTTTAAAATAAAAATGGTAGGAGTACACATTAAATAATATTACTTCCAAGAAGTAAAGCCAAACAATAAGATAGCTTAGGAAAAGATTTAGGTTTCTCCATAAAATCTATGACATCCCCTACCTTGCACTCCTTCGATTTCAAAAATAATTATTCCAACTTGGTGCCCTTCCCACTTGATTTTTCTATGAACAATCGTGAAAGCTAAACTTTGAATTCTTGATGACAAAACCTCAATCTTAATCGAGTATTTTTTTGAGAGATTTTGTTCGCTTAAGATGTAATTAACTATAGAGACTCGCCTCTATAGGAGAACTAGTAGCTCATATAATCTAAACACTATCTAATCTTTATATTATATTGGGGAATTGTAGGTCATAATTTTGTAGATCAAATAAAAGTCATAAATTTCTTAGTTTAAATAGTTGAGCCTACTATCAAGTGATACACTTATTTTTCGAGTGAAGTATCACTTGTGATATTAGGCTCAATTATCTAAACTATTAGATATAAGAGATCAATTTGGTCTCATTTTTCAAAACTAAAATACTATTTTCAAAAATAAAAATTATAATGCCTATAAAATTAAATTATTTTTAAAAAGTGACCGACAATAGTCAAATGCTTGGTATGTTAATCACCTTAAGGCTACTAAACTTGGTTCAATCTTGGTAAATTCTCCTTCTTCTCTTCTCTCAAGTCTAGATTAATGTACGATCTTCTTCTTTTGAGTGATATTGGTTGTCTACTTGCGCTACTTTTTATTCAAATATTGGGCCTAGGGCTCTCCTTGGTTCGACCCTTGGTAAATTCTACACATGCTATTTTTATCTTGGTGGCTCTAGCCCGTGTACCATTGATCCAAATGATCCAGTGTGCATTCTAAGCTTGGTTCGAGAACAAGATCTTGAAGGTATGACCTTGAAAACTTATTCCTTTAACTCATTGATCTATTGCGTCTTGAATTCTCTTTTACAATTAATCTTCCTCCTTCATTTCTTCTTATACAAAAGTCTTTCTGAAAATTTAGAGTATGAACTCCATGATAATCATAACTTTCAAGATGTTGAATACTAATAGGACGTAGGTATTATATCATTCATGAGTACATACAAACCGATAAATATCCTATTTTTTTGGATGTAAGACTTGGGAGAGGTATCACATATTATCTATTGAACTCTAGCCTCCGTTAAGCCAAAATATTCAGCTTGTTGGTTTGAGATTTAAGATTTTTTAGAGAGTGAGAGATTTCCTCTAAAATCAAAAAAAAAAAATCTTAAGAAGGGAGTCACCACTCTCTTAGCTTTACTTTCCTTTTATAAAAGGAGGAAAAATAATAATAACTATCTTTGGCAATGTATGTTTCCTATCCAAGGTGCCTTGATAAAAAAACCGTCGTAGATGTTGGGTGGAACTTTTAAAATTGGATGAATTCGTGTTTGTCGGCACTATTTTTGGTGTGGGGTTTGCCCGTAAGAAGCTGTCGGTCATCGGAATTGAAATCCCGTTGCCCGCTTCGGAAGGACATTTTTTTTAAGAAAATTTTAGTTTTAAAAAAGATGAAGTCAAACTGACCCCATAATTTTCATAGTTTAAATGAAAGAGCGTTTTACCTCAAATCCTGTATCTATCCCGAAGGATGAACACAAGAATTGAGGGTGAGACTCGATCAAATAAACTAAAGAAAGTTATGACATCCATTTGGTCTGCGAAACCAATGTATTGGCCGACAAATTCCCCTATTTAATATAAGGAATTAAATAGGGTTTATATTATGCTGGGTTCGGGAAAAGCTTCCTATAAGGGCAAGCCC
>NW_018165260.1:5989-10371 GCF_001263595.1 Phalaenopsis equestris | reverse complement strand
AGGTTACGATCATTACGAGCTATGGCTTCCCGGAAACCTGTTGCATATTTTCTTCTAAAATGACTGTGCGTATCATGACATCCACCATCATCTCTCGGGCAACAAATACAATTTTTCCCGACCTTTTTTTATCACTTGGGACAAAATTTTTGGGACTTATATGCCTTATACACTTGAGAAGAGAAGGGAAGGGGGATTTGAGGCCAGGCCGTTTAAAAAAGACTGATTGTGTGATTTTAAGAATTGTTCAATACTTATATCTATATTTTAATAAGATATTTCCATTGGAATGAGAAGATTGATATATTGTTAGACTAGAAAAAAGTATTTGAAGCAATTTTAGTTAGAGGATATTTAAAGCATTATATATTTGCTGAATTGGTCTCATCAATAGAACAAGTTTGATAAAAACAACCACAAGTTGCTCTTATAATTTTTTGTTTTATGAGGTTACACTCGGGAGTTTGACATGTTAATCATTCATAACTTTAAATTTTATGGATTAATTAAACTTAAAATTTTATATTTTGATCACTCAAAAATCACCCAAAAAATTTCACCGCTTCAGTTTCAAAAGAAAATAAAATTTTATGTGGTTGAAATGTAGATTTTAAATTTAGATCACCAAAACATTATATTTAAATTTTTGAATGGTTAAATTTTAGAAAAGTGCGGCTGCTATGAAAAAGACAAAACTTAGAAAGATTGATGAAGAAGAGGCTAAAGTAAGTGATAATCAATATGTTAAAATCAACAAGAAAAAATGAATGAATATGATAGTTGAAGGAGAATTCATCAGTGCTACACCAAGACAGTCTGCAGAAATTTAACCCGAAAGAATGGCAACTTTGACTCACACTCAAAGAAGGAACCGCAACTGTGGCATTCACAGGATGCTTGGTCAGCTGGAGAAGAGACAAGTTAAGGAATTTATCCCGAAAATGACATAGATGCTCTGGAAAATAAGATTCTTGAGTATTCAATAGGAAATGCTTTACCTCAGTTCATTGTGAAAAACATCAATGCAGATTTTGTCAAGAATTATGCTCTCCCTAATTATACACCAGCAAATAAATATTCAGAATACATTGTTGATAAGATCTTTCCTGAGATAAACAATAATAAAGAAGAACTTTCGGTTGTCGAGCCTTACATTCCACAATTTCTCAATAAGCCACGACAACTGCAAATCATTTTAAAATATGAGCCGGAGAAATTTCAAAAGATTTAAAGGTAGAATTTTGAGCATTTTTAGATGATACAAGGGAAATGTGTTAATATTCTAGAGGGATTAGAACTCCACGCAAATGTATTCTCAAGATATAAGCAAGACATGATTGTTGGTCGTGTATTTGACTTGAGAGATGGGGGTCGTGCCGACCACTTGAGAAAGAGAACCTATTTTAAGCCACAAAATGGATGAGGGGCAAAGGAAGAATCACAATTCAATGTGGTTGCTACTGTAACTCCACTTATAATTAGGAAGGAAATCCTTCGAGAATAACTAGACACATTAAAGTGGATCGGATACCACGTTGATAAAGAAAATGATAAAAAGGATGGTGTCCTGGAATCTATTATCAACTAATTGTGTGCCAAATAGTTGTATTATCAACAAACGAGGAGGGTCACTGCATTCCTCTACATATAGATCATTATGATTTTCTGAGGTCATTTTGTACAGTGTCCATCAACAAATGCTACATCCTATTCGACACTGAACTTCAGAAAATTGGACCAAAAGAATTTCGAGGGCCAAGGGAGATTCTCTTACCTATGGGTTTCATACTGGTGTTTAAAGGGAAATGAAGCAAATTTAGGAAAGCATTGCATCCCTACAGTTCCATATCAGAGGATTTGAATTACTTTTAGAAGCATGGATGAGAATAAAGCTCCTTTCTAGTAAAAGCCAGATCCAGAGCCGGAAGGATTACAACCGCTTGAGCTATGATATACTTAGGGACAACACACCTTTAAGTGTACTTGAAGGAACTTCTTTTTCCGAAAAAGTACCTTAGGAGGTGAGGTTAGTCTCTACATAGTTTCTTGGTCAGATACAAATAGAGATTGTTTATACATATATATGGAGTTTGATGTAACTCCATTTGTTCCACAAAATTCATCAACTCTAACTAGATATCTGATACAGTTGGAACTCAAGAGGTATCTATTGATAGTGTTCGGAAGGAGGTGGAAGAGGATGTTGATGATGAGATTCCTCTTCAGGAACCTATTTCTAGGAGCAAGACGAGGCCTCAAAATGTCCCATAACCGACTTGGTTGAGGGATCACATTGCATTTGCACTTTCAACCGCAAAGAAAAAAATTCCTTGTCACTAAAATGAAGCAGTGAAGAGCCCAGATTGTGATCTTTGGTGAGCTATAGTGGATGAAGACATGGAGCCCTCCGGATAAATGGTACATGGAGGTTGATGAAGCTTCCTCTAGGAAGGAAAGTCATTGGATGCAAATAGGTGTATGCAAAGAAGAAAGGATCTCATGAAACTAATGTATGGTACAAGACTAGATTAGTGGCAAAAGGCTTTGCACAATAAGAAGGGATTAATTATGACAGAGTGCTCTCCCTAGTGGTTAAGCATCTCTCAATTCACATTCTCTTAGTACTTGTAACACATTACAATCGGACTTTGGAACAACTCGATGTGAAAACTACATTCCTACACGTAGAATTGTAAAAGGAGATGGATCATCAAAAGATTTTGTTGAAAAAATGGATAAGCCTTTATATGAGTTAAAGCAGTCACCACTGATAGTGGTATACAAAATTGATCAGTTCATTAGGGGGCAGGTGTACAAGAAGCTAGTATGATCATTTTACATATTTCAAGAAGTTTGCCAATTGTAAGTTTATTTACTTGCTTCTATATATTGATAATATACTGAATACATCTGTCAGCCAAATCGAGGTCGATAGGATGAAGAATCAATTATCCAAATATATTAAAATGAAGGAGATTATGTAGAATTGTAATTTTGCATTTGCTATTATTTGTAATTTTGAATCAACTGTAATTTTGCATTTGCTATTATTTGTAATTTTGAATTTTATACCATGATATTGCATTTTGAGAAAGGTTTTTATTGTTTTTGTTAGAGATTGCAGGAAAGGAAAACATCAAGAATCGAAATAAAATGAATTGAAAAATTTGGCCAATTAGTGTCTAGGCGCTTGACCACTAGCGCCTAGGCGCCATAACCATCTCAAATTGAGCAACAAAACCGTGAAGTCAAAACGTAGGCACCGCTTCAAGGGTGCCATGGAGCTGGTCTCTTGTGTAAAAGTTCTTAAGTAAACGGCGCCTAGGCGTCGTGATACTGGTGCTTATATGCCAGATGTGGGGTTTCCAAACCAAGAGCTTGGTGCCTAGGTGCCAGCCAATGCACACCTAGGCACCAGCCAGTGCGTGCCTAGGCACCCGAAACTGAAATTGGTAGTTTGGGTAATTCAGCCTTCGAGAAGAAATGGGAGGAAACATAAAAGTTGTAGAGACGATTTTTAGGGGCTTTTTCATTTGTTCTCTTACTCTGGAGGAGAAGGCTACATGTCTAGGGGCGATTAAAATTTTTAAAGCAGGATCAAAGAGAGTTTGTGATATTGAGAGATTGTGTGTGTGCTTGTAATTCATCTAAATTTGCTACACTTAAGGGAGATAATATTCTGAGTTTTTGTTTGATCTTCTTTAAGAGACAATTGTGAGACTCCTGTATATGAGGTCTACTCAATTTAATGTTGATTTTAATGAAATTCGCCATGCTTAGTAAATAGATTTTATGTTCTTGTTTGTTGTGGAACTGTTGGGATAAGGGCTAAGTAAATGGTGTGAATTTTGTGTGAAAATTCTAAATAGTGTTGGAATAACTTAGTAACTCATAGACTTTTAACTTGGCTAGTTATTTTTTTAAAATTAATCAGGATTAAAGAATATTTGGAGGAATATGTAAGGAGCGATTAAGTTATCCACACAAACTCAATGAAATAGGAATATCTCCTTTGAATTAGTGCAAATTGAATAGGGAGCAAGGTTGTCTTGGACTTTTAATTTGATTTAGGGAACTGAACGAATGAATCATCAATCTTTCTTAGACTATTGGAAGGAAATAAGAAAGTTTTTTATTTTTTTTCTGCTTGACACCTACTATGAATCATTTGTTAAGTTGAATTCCTACATAATTGCTTCAAAGAAGAATTCTTGGGACATATCTTAATCAACATTACAATCTTTTAATTGTTTTAAAACCTATGTTTTGCTCATTTTCAAAAGGCACGATAAGAACTTTTATTAAACTTCAAAATTTCAACCTTTCAGGCTAATATTAACTATTGTAGGCTAAAGTTTTTCCTAAATGAGTTTATCTCTTTC
>NW_018165260.1:0-5979 GCF_001263595.1 Phalaenopsis equestris | reverse complement strand
TCCCTATGGGATTGACAACCAGAATCAAACCCCAGTACTACTGATACGCCATGTGTTCTTGCATCAACCGCCTATGCTTCACAGTACTTAGTGCGTGTCAGAAAGCAAGGTTTTGTTGAAGAAGATATATACAAAGGAGAATTCAACGGACATGCTCACAAAGATATTAATAGTCTAGAAGTTCACCTACTACAGGATTTGGTGAACATCCGAGCTCAGGACTGATTGCCCAGGATAGCATTTTGAAGAATTACGCGAGGCTTTATCCTTTCATCGAAGGTTGGTTCATTCCTCTTCTCTGGCAGTTTGGCTCATTTGTTCTTCTTCTCTTGTCTTCTCGTCGAAAGGAATCCCTGTCCCTCTTTCTCCATGCTCTTCCATCCTCTCCGTCGAAGCTGCACAGCTCACTTCTTCCTTCTTCCATCGTAGTGTGGTTCCTGGTGCTTCGTGTAGAGGAAGTATAATTTTTCTTGTTTATTCTTTAATCCGTCTATCTCTCTCGCAACCATGAGCACAACTGATTTCTTGCTTGATAGTTTGTTTATTTTTTTGTCGCCGGGGCTTTTTTTGTTTATTTGATTTTGGTTGGAATGCTTAGGTGGTGCCCTTCTCAACCATGATATTTTGTCATTTGTTATCTTTTTATTTTTTATTTTTTTTGGAAAATTTATATGTTTTAGTTCTGAACTGCGAAATTAAACAATTGATGGTGATATTATGACAGAAGGGGAGTTGCCAATTGACATATGCATAAGCATCATAATAATTTGAGACTCTAGCTTGGTCAAATTTAAAGTTGATAATGACTGTCAAATGCAACATCATACAAATCGAGTCTGAATTACTATCACAATTACTCAAATATCCTAATATTGATTCATTTAAAATGTTGAAAATGCTGAAAATAGACACCCATATTTCTAGTGGAGCCACAACATGTATCAGCAAGTAAACGGACGATAAGCAAACTTGCACCTACTTCGACCAGTGCGTTAAACGCATGAACACTCAGGCAAAGAATGCTGCTTGGGCCAAAAATAAGATTAAAATTAAAGTATAATTTATATTAATACAAGTACATGTAGACAAATTTATTTTTTTTGTGACGCTGACAATTCAATTCTTATGTAGATAATGGAAGGTTTATTAGTGCTAATGCACAAAAATTTACTTTAATGATTTGATCTCTTAAATGATGTGTGTGCCTTTTGACATGCTTGCATAATTTCTAATGCATTTGCATGATCCATTTATGTGCTTTTTGAGGTGTTCAATTGAGTTTGAAAGCTATCTTGTGTTGTGTACACATGAGTTGAAAATTATTTAACACTACTGTTTACTAATATGTTTTTTCATTAGTATTCGTGTTGTATTACATTTTTGAATTTTTAATGACTATTTTTGTCTGTTGGCATGTATCTGTTACAAATTTGGTGGCGATGAGGTGTTGAATTGAGAAAGGGGCAAGGGAAAGGGAAGACGAGAGTTCAAGTTGGTATGGGATCGGTTTGCAGATGAATAAATGGTTTTGGTAGGTTCAGTATTTGGAACTTTTCTTTAGTTTTACTAAGCCTGATGAAATGGGAGGATGGTTCTGCATGAGGAGATAATTAGAGTTCTTTAGCCCAGTGGAAAGATTGTTGTTCAGTTGTCTCTGGAGTCTAGTGAGCTCCTGGGTCAGGTAATTCCAAATAGATTGCTTTATAGATCTGTTTTGAATAGATTGCAAAATAATCTTTTGTTTTTTATTTATTTGAATTACAGTCTTCACCTGACCGCAAATTGCTCATAGCAGAATTATTTGAAGTAGCACCCTTGGAATCTAAAGCAATCTCTCACATCCTGTAACGGTAAGCTTTTGAATACTTGAGTATTATTTATAGTAAAATTGATTTCAAACTTGATCGACCCTCTGTTCTGCCTTGAAATCTTAAAATTTTCCGTAGATTTTGGTAAAAAAAGCTTCTTGGTCAGTGGGGTCTTTTTTTTTTATCAAGAAAGCAAGTAGAGGTCTTCCCAAGCTTATGATAGATGATTAAATTTGAGAAAGAATGCGATTATGTGAATATCTTTTCAAAAAAGTGATAGTTATGAGCTGTTGCCAATCCAAATTTGAAATGGCTTACTATTTAGTTTGATTTGATATTGCTGTAGCTTTCAGGAAGTCTCTGTAATGTTGGATGTTTCTGTTTGCTTCTTTCTAACCTACAGGGATGTGTTCCTACTCTCTATATTGGATGTTGTTTTAATAAGCTATATATTATTGCCATATGAATATCTTAAATGCATTGTTTCACTATGCAAACAATGTTATTTTTGCGGATATGCATTTCCTATTTTCTAGTTTTCTATCCTGTTGTAGCTGAATGGTCAATAATTTGTGGTGCATGCCTGATTTGACTGCTTGATGTTCTCCTCTTTGCATAAATAGAGGGGGTTAATCTGTATGCTATAATATAGACCACTCAGGGCCTCATTATAAGATTCTGAAGAAGCTGGAATTGAATGATCTCCAGGATTGCCCAAAAATACATGTGCACCTAGCTCTGATGCCATGAAGAATGAGAATTAAAGAAGCAGAGAGATATAGGAAGTCAGATGCCAGAAATCAAAGAATGCTTTTACTAAAACTCTTATCCAGTTACATCTTAAACCGATGAGGTATATATAGGAAGCAAAAATACTGGAACCAATATAGGTGATTCCCAGACTTTCATAACCAATACACTTAGTTAAATCCTTAAGATCTCATTGTTTCTCTTCGTTCATGTAGTTTGCTCAATCTTACGTTGTTTAGGTATTACTTCCCACGTTTATTCATTCCTTGGGGCAATCACATGCATATCACTCAAAATATTACTATAGATAAAAACACACTATATTTTGTATGTAATTTTTTTGCATGTGAGTATTCCACCTTTTGATTGTAAGAAAATAAAATGGCTTAAATGTCTTCTACAGTCTTTTAAAGCTCATCGTTTGTAAGTAAGCTCATTCCTAACTTCCTGACTTGTTTATATCTTAAGATTATTAAGCTGCCATTAAGCAGTATAGAAGCAGGAGAGGCTTAAAGACTTTTTTTCAAAAATAAACTGTAGCTGCTTTAAATTTCTTATAGCTTAAATTAAAGTAGGAGAGCTTTAAATTTCTTGTGGCAGCTTTTGTTGCAGATACCACACAATTCTTTTTAGTTTTGTGTGTTGTTTTTAAAAATTGGTTCAGGAATTTTGATTGAGTTTTTATATTGCAGATCACTAAGTTCTATCTCTTATGCGAGTCCATCATATAAATGATTTTTTAATTGTAATACTATCTACAATTTTTGTGGGTAAGCTATTACAATGAAGGTGCCACAGTCTTTAGTTTTGTGATCTTAAAATGTATTCATTTTTATTTTTACAATAATCAAAGGGGTCATTTGTCTAATATTGATTGCTTGTTGGCAGGTTGGATAATCATGTGCTATATGTTGTACTCTTTGGTGTTTAAATGAAGTAAATGAGCCATTGTTTTGATAAAAATTGATGGTTTATAGCTTGCTGAGAGGAGGAATGGATTGAATTGGTGTTTTAAAATCTTTTTCAAATCAAATCATAACAATATGATTGAGTGAACAAGCCACAAGAAACACAATCGGATTCACAGAAAAATTATAAATAAATAATTAAAACGAACTTAAAATATTTCGATCCATGCCTAAATTCGCTTTGAATTACACTAAACTATTCCTCCTGAACTTGTAGAGTTACTGTAGAGTCATATTTTTTGTTTTAAATAACTTTACTAAACAAGTGCAGAATGAACATTTTTCCATCAACAGCTGCCCCACAGTTGTTTTCACACAGCCGCAATAAACATGTAGTCAGCTTCCTCGCAGCAGCTTTCTGGGGCAGCGCAGTTGTAGTTGAAAGGCTGAGAAGCTACAGCAGTCCCAAACAGACCCGTAGGCAATCAATTCAACTTTGAACTACATAAATTTTTGTGTTTGATTGTTGTTGTGTGAATTTCTACGCTTATGCATTATTTCCGCATTATTTTCTCATAATAAGAACCAATAGCAGCCCGTACGAAGAAGCACTGTAAATGAGAGAAACAATGGGCACAATTCTTTCCCTCTTTGCTTCCTTAATTCCAAAGATAGAAACTGGTTCTAACAAACAAATCATGGTTAATTTCTCTATACTTGCACACAAAATTAGAGTTGTTAATGATCCGATTTCGAGCTGAGCTAGGGTCGGCTCAAAATCGGCTTGAAAAAAATTCAATCTAAAATTTTGGCTCATAGCTCGACTCATTTATTTCGATATGATATCTATCCGAGCCAAAATTCGAATCAATTTTTGAGCGATTAACAATCTTAGAGCTGAATGTGCTCAAATTACGGTCCCGACAATACTAGTGTTATTAATAATCCAATTTTAAGCCGAGCTGGGGTCGGGTTGAAATTAGCTTGAAAAAATATTGATACAAAATTATGACTAGTAACTCTATCCTTTTATCTTGACTTGATCTCGTTTCGAGTCAAAACTCAAATCAATTTTCAAGCGATCAACGATCTTCGAGCTAAATTCACAGCCCTACACAAAATCTGTTATATTCCATCAAACGGGGACCAACCCTTCTGTTAGGTATGGCTCATATACCAGAAAATTCAGAGTATCTTGAAATTGAGAGGTGTGTCCTCTGAAATGAAAAGGAGTGTCTCTTGGTGTAAAGAGTTGTGTCTCTTGGATTAGTGGGTTGGGGGGAGCGAGGGCGTGTTTGTAAATTTATCTGTGGATTTTATCTATAAATAGATGTATAACCCTATGAGTATGTAACTCCTCTGAAATAGTGAATTCGCCGCTCTGCTCCTGAGGATGTAGGCATCTTTGCCGAACTTCGTTAAATCTCTGTGTTCTTCTTCTAATTTTGCGTTGTTTCACCCTAAATTTCACAACATCTTCTACCAATTTAACACCCATAATGGCCTTTACTGTGTCCGATGAGTTGCTCAAACGACGACACCCATAATTGATATAAATTGGATATACGCAGGAATCTATGTACTGATTGGAGATTTTAAACCAGTACAGGCAGGCTGAAGAGAACAAGAAGAACTTGTTCAAAGAACCGTGTCCCTCCTCCTCTTCACTGCATGTATAATATTCTTCATCATTCGATTAAATTAGGGAAACCAATTCCAAAACATATAGAATCACTTAATTTGACCTATTCTATTTGCTAATCAATTTTCTTTATATATTTTATTGCAGTTCATGAGAGGTGACAGCCATACTCAGCTCGTGTTCGAACTGATTTATATTTCGAGCTCAAAAAGTGTATTTGTGTTCGACTTGTTTGCTTAGCGAGCCGATAGCAACCGTTCACGAACAAAGAGTCATTTTGACAACCCTAATCACTTAGCCATAAGATGTTTAGATTTGGGGCAAGATTTAAAATATTATTTGAATCTAATTTAATAATTTTTATTCTATTTTCTTCATTAATACTTTTAATTGATTATAAATCTTTGTAGCCTTGTAGTTAATTAATTTTTTTTTTTTTCAACTAAATTTTTTAAAAATACTACTCATCCAAGAGATATATATATATATATATATAAATGATTATTAGTATTTCGAGCCAAAACGAGCCGAACCCGCACGAACCATTTTTTTTTTTTTTGTTCGTGTTCAGCTCGTTAACTTAGCGAAAGAGCTGAACACGAGCTTTTTAGCGAGCCAAACTGAATTGTTTACAAACAATGAGCCGTTTTGACAGCCCTAATGACAACAGCGCCGCCCAGCCTCAACCTTCTATTATGGTGATCATCCTCCAGTTCATCGTGGCCATGGTGGTGATGGACACTTGGCAATATTTCATGCACGGATTCATGCAAGTCAACAAGTTTTTGTACAAAAATTTCGATCGGCCCCTGTGCCTTCCGAGCTCTCCACAAACATATATATTAACATATATATATCTATATATATATAT
>NW_018165259.1:127722-141408 GCF_001263595.1 Phalaenopsis equestris | reverse complement strand
TTGACAAACATCCTTATCGAGTATAATGACTTCCTTAGATTTCAGCCTTTGTAGATGGGTCAGGTTATATTTCTAAGGAAGATAAGGATGTTTAGATCAACTATTTCGTCATGTGGACTTGATTCAACCACATGAGCAGATAGACTCGATTTAGCGACTTTGGCAGGTCGGTTCGGTTCAGCCACTTTAGCAAATGGTTTCGATTCAGTAAGAGAATTTTTAGCAAAAATTTCCGTTTATCGGTATTTGAGTATACAACACGTAAAAATGAAACTTTATATATTAAATATATAAATATATAAATACATGAGAATTGTGTAGTATCCAAATAAAAATACACAATAAAATTGAAAGCAAAAAATAAAAATTAAAAATTAAAAATTAAAAAACTAACACAAAAGCTCACAATTCTTTTAATGCTGACAAAGAGAATCAAGTAAGCTAAACTGTCAGCTATATACATTAACAAATATATAAATTAATAAACAAAAAAGATTATTGTGCGAATTAAAAAAAAAAATCAATAATCAGATGAGAAAACAATTTTTTTTTTCCCTTCATTCATCCTTCTAGGCATCGAATGATTCTCTGCAACACCACAGTCCTGGCCCTCCTTATATCTCAGCTACAACGATCGGCCTGCTCCCCCAAAACCTCAACGCTCTTCATGAAAACTCCAAGCTTTCTTCTAATCTCCTCAACTTCAAACCTCACAGCCTCCTCTTATTCCGAAGTAAAATCCACACAGCAAAGCAAGTAACTGATCTGAATCTCCAGCTGATCAACCATTACTCTGATACTCTCCAAATCTTTAAGAACCAGAAAGGTCCCAACTTGCATGGAGTTTATGATCTTCTTCTCCTCCATAAATGCATCCTCATAATGCTTCAACAGAGAATCAAACCACCTTCCCATCGACCCCAACGGTACAGACGAGGCTGCAGCCAAAGCTGCCGCCACCGGAGGGGCAGCCACTGCGGCAGCCACAACGGAGCAGATTAGAACACTGGCGAAAGTAGCAGCAAAAATGACGCAGGAAACCCTCCTCCAAGCTCTGACAGACTTCAGCTTTTTGTCGGGCTTTCTCAGCTTTCTCCTCCTCAGCATCAGCTTCTCAAGCATTGATCTCTGTTGCTGATATACTGCTTGGAATTCTCTGAAAAATTCTTCCTTGAAGGGGTCGCCGTCAGCCACGAACAGCCTCAGGTCCTCCAATGCCTTCTCATAGTTTACCTCCTCCTCTAACCGCTGGATCGCGGCATTGATGATGAGCTGAGAGTCGCGAGCGTGCATGAGGCAGCGCTCGAGGGCGGCGCAGAAATCTAATGTTTGGAGGCTGTTTTCTAAGTACTCTTCAACGAGGTCGAAGAGCTCGGGTGTCTTCCAGATATCCTTTTTGCATTCTAGGATGATTTTGACGACTTCTTGGTTCATCTCCAGGAAGCAGGTGGTGATCTCTTTCAGGGATTCGAAGGAGACGGAGCGGACTACCTCGCCGGCGGAGAGGGAGGAGACGGCGCGGCTCATACGTTGCAGCAGGGTGGTGTCGATGATCTGTAGCTGCGAATCAGCATTGTAATGCAGATTTGTATCGTTGTCGGAGGGGGAAGGATCAACCCTTGGAGCAGAGGCTTCGGATTTCTTGCTGAGCTTGCCGCCCATTCGAAAAATCTTCACCAAAGTTTCTGAGTTCTTGAAAAGATCTGAACTTTTTGCTCGAGAAACTGCAAGATGTGATATTGGAGGGATTCGAGTTGAGATAACTGAGGAAAAAGAGAAGATGTGGAAGTTTAGGGAAGAAGAAGATATACAGAGAGAAAAAACAGTAGATGAGAAGGAGACAGCTCGATGGCTTGCACGCAAGGGAGAGCGAGAGGGAAAAAGAGATAAGGGCGGCGAGGATCTGGAAGCAACTTCTTGTTTGTTTTATGTTGTCTCCTCTTAAAAAATCTATCTTTCCGGTTTCTGCAGAGAGTTGCAGACGCGGGAACATTATGGCCCGGGTGAAGCATGTCGTGCACGAAAGCGTGGGAAGTGCGGAAAATGGGGATTTAATTAATTTAAGTATTTAACAATTAATTAGGTCAAGTAAATTGACTAACTTAAGACTAATGTTGTACTGTGCGTGCAGTTAATTAATCATTAATTTAAGTTATTTAACTTATATGAATGAATATATAAAAAGGTGTAAATGAGTGGAGTTTGAGAGAGCTCGGGTTTGACTCTTTTTAAATTGGTGAATGGTGTGTTCCTGTTCAACTCGATTCATATTTTTGATTTCGTGTTCGGCTCATATCAGCTTGTTTAAATTAAAGACCGGTTTGTGGCAGCTTTTTTAGAGTGATTTGTATTGAAATCATTGGTTGAAGTTTTTGGAAACTGCAGCCTACGTTTTATCACGAACTTATTACCCCTCTGTCCTCTCTCAATTGTGATATCGTTTGGCTTCTTCTATCACATTTCTTTTGCCCTAGGTACTTTTCTCGATCGCTCTCGTAAAGTGCTTACCCCCTGCCCTAGGTACCTCTCTCTTTTCTTTATCGCGCCTCTCTCTGGTGGCAAAGGGTCGTCTTTCTCTTCTCCATCTTCCCTCTGATCCAGAGAAGGGTCGTCTTTCTCTTCTCCATCTTCCCTCTGATTTCTTGTTAGTGTGCTCTTTATGTAATTCTTGTGCTCATTTTCAATGGAATGACTTTCATTTTGAGATTTGTGGCTTTCACATTTGTGCCTTTTTGTGAGCATTTTATGGATTTTGCAATTTGTAGGATTTTGCCATTTGCAATTTTGTGATCTCCGTCACATACTGGGCACCCAAAACTATTATATTTACTCTGACTTTAGGATTTATGATTTAAGATTATGTTTGTCAGGATCAAATCATTGTGGATGTGATAAAAATAAAAATTAAAGAATGGTGTTTTATCTTTTACCTCCTCTGATTTTGAGTGAGAATTTATAAGAAATGGGTATGATTTTTTCAAGAACTCAGAAACTTCGGTGAAGATTTTTCTAATGGGCGGCAAGCTCAGCAAGAAATTCGATGCCTCTGCTCCCAAGGTTGATCCTTCCCCCTCCGACAACAATACGAATCTGCATCACAAATCGGAGATCATGTCTCACGAAGCAGCAAGCCATGCCTATTCGCAGCTATAGATCTTGACACTACCCTGCTGCAACGCATGAGCCGCGCCATCTCCTCCCTCTCCACCGGCGAGGTGCTCCGCTTCGTCTCCTTCGAATCCCTGAAAGAGATCACCCCTTGCTTCCTGGAGATGAACCAAGAAGTCATCAAATCATCCTAGAATGCAAAAAGGATATCTGGAAGACTTTTAGGATTTTGCCATTTGTAATTTTGTGATCTCCGTTACATACGGGGCACCCAAAACTATTATATTTACCTCTGATTTTACGATTTATGATTTAAGATTATGTTTGGATATGATTTTTTCAAGAACTCAGAAACTTCGGTGAAGATTTTTCTAATGGGAGGCAAGCTCAGCAAGAAATTCGATGCCTCTGCTCCCAGGGTTGATCCTTCCCCCTCCGACAACAATACGAATCTGCATCACAAATCGGAGATCATGTCTCACGAAGCAGCAAACCATGCCTATTCGCAGCTATAGATCTTGACACTACCCTGCTGCAACGCATGAGCCGCGCCATCTCCTCCCTCTCCACCGGCGAGGTGCTCCGCTTCGTCTCCTTCGAATCCCTGAAAGAGATCACCCCTTGCTTCCTGGAGATGAACCAAAAAGTCATCAAAATCATCCAAGAATGCAAAAAGGATATCTGGAAGAAACCCGAGAGTACTAAGAAAACAGCTTCCAAACATCTGATTTCTGCACCACCCTCGAGCGCTGCCTCATGCGTGCTCGCGACTCTCAGCTCATCATCAATGTCACGCTCCAGCGGTTAGAGGAGGAGGTAAACTACTAGAAGACATTGGCGGACCTGAGGCTGTTCTTGGCCGACGGCAATCCCTTCAAGGAAGAATTTCTCAGAGAATACCATGCAGTTTATCGGCAGCAAAAATCAATGCTTGAGAAGCTGATGCTGAGGAAGAGAAAGCCCGACAAAAAGCTGAAGTCTGTCAGAGCTTGGAGGAGGGTTTCCTGCGTCATTTTTGCTGCTACTTTCGCCAGTGTTCTAATCTGCTCCGTTGTGGCTGCCGCAGTGGCTGCCCCTCCGGTGGCGGCAGCTTTGGCTGCAGCCTCGTCTGTACCGTTGGGGTCGATGGGAAGGTGGTTTGATTCTCTGTTGAAGCATTATGAGGACGAATTTATGGGGGAGGAGGAGGGCATATGCAAGTTGGGACCTTTCTGGTTTTTAAAGATTTGGAGAGTATCAGAGTAATGGTTGATCAGCTGGAGATTCAGATCAGTTACTTGCTTTGCTGTGTGGATTTTACTTCGGAATAAGAGGAGGCTGTGAGGTTTGAAGTTGAGGAGATTAGAAGAAAGCTTGGAGTTTTCATGAAGAGCGTTGAGGTTTTGGGGGAGCAGGCCGATCGTTGTAGCTGAGATATAAGGAGGGCCAGGACTGTGGTGTTGCAGAGAATCATTCGATGCCTAGAAGGATGAATGAAGGGAAAAAAAAAATTGTTTTCTCATCTGATTATTGATTTTTTTTTTTAATTCGCACAATAATCTTTTTTGTTTATTAATTTATATATTTGTTAATGTATATAGCTGACAGTTTAGCTTACTTGATTCTCTTTGTCAGCATTAAAAGAATTGTGAGCTTTTGTGTTAGTTTTTTAATTTTTAATTTTTAATTTTTATTTTTTGCTTTCAATTTTATTGTGTATTTTTATTTGGATACTACACAATTCTCATGTATTTATATATTTATATATTTAATATATAAAGTTTCATTTTTACGTGTTGTATACTCAAATACCGATAAACGGAAATTTTTGCTAAAAATTCTCTTACTGAATCGAAACCATTTGCTAAAGTGGCTGAACCGAACCGACCTGCCAAAGTCGCTAAATCGAGTCTATCTGCTCATGTGGTTGAATCAAGTCCACATGACGAAATAGTTGATCTAAACATCCTTATCTTCCTTAGAAATATAACCTGACCCATCTACAAAGGCTGAAATCTAAGGAAGTCATTATACTCGATAAGGATGTTTGTCAACCAATTATTAAAGACGTCCGTCCGACACTGGAACTCCAATCCTTTCATCCTTTCATCCTTTCATCGGGATGTTCTATGCTATTAGTTGATAATACTTAACATCTACATGATGAGATTTCCTGTTGGGTTATTTGGAGCCAGATCCACTACATATAAGTTGTGCGGATTTTTTTGCATTTTAGGAAACCATTTAAAAATTCCCTTCCTTCTATTAATTAAGCTGCTGGTCCCGCCTTATTCCTCTCCAGAATTCCTGAATTATAGCATTGTCTTAATGAGCCATTAAGGCATGATTCCATGCTTAATTTGGATTCACAAAATTAAGAAATTAATCACCTCCTCTATTTGATGTGAAGGAAATGTCCCGCCACCTTGATTGCTAAGAGAAAAGGAAACATTTCTTTGCTGGATCCCGCTTTTGCTTATTGTAGGATTTGTTAATTAAAACATTCCTTCAGTGGGCCTTCTAATTAGGCTTTAAATTCATTCATCGCAAGCAGCCAAGTGCCTCTCCCCTTCCAGTCTACTTCGGCTTTTAAGCTTAAGGCCGGAATCAAAATTGTAGTTTTCTTTTTGTTTGAGATCCTGTAGTCACTCTCGAGTAAGGAGAGAGAGAAGAAAAAGAGAGAGAGAGAGAGAGAGAGGAGCTGAGAGAGTTTTCTTGTAAGTCGATGTAATCGACGGCGTAATCTTTGAAGCAATAAAATTCACTGCAGTTCCGTGGACATAAACAATTTTGTCGAATCATATAAATTTGTGTGTTCCGCTGCTTTTTTGTTTTGATTTTTTTCTCGATCCGATTTTTTGCTTAATTGCCGTCGTTTTTCACAACGTTTCCATCAAGACATTAGAGGAATTTGGATGTCGTAATAAATTATAATTTTATTTACATGTGACAAAAATGATATAATTTAAAAAAAAAATCATTGTTAAGTATAATATAAATATCTTAATTTTTAAATAACCAACGTCATAATAATTTTAGCATGTTATTTTAAAAGATAAAAATGTTTAATTTTAAAAATTTAAATATCAAATATAAAAATCACACAATAATAATTTTTTTAAGAAAATTTATAGTGAATAGAAATTAAATGTCGTAACATATTATTAAGATTAATATAGCATTAATATATATTAATATTTGGCCATTTGTATTTCGCGATCTCTTACATTATGGAAGAAAATAATTTAAAATAGCAAAAACTTTGTGCAAAAAGCAAAATATTATTAAATTGTTTTAGCCTTTATAATTTAGTTGCACATCTTTAAATCATTAGTTACACTTTTTTTCTTTAAATTGAAAGGCATGGGAGTATGAACAGCTACAGGAATAGCACATTGGGCTTCCACCTTGTGTTTGTCATCTTATTTTAGGCTTATAAAATTTCTTAAAAATAAATTATTAATATTATTGCCTAGTTTGTTGGACCGGCGGTTCAAACGGTTCTTGCTGATTCAATTACAAAATTGATTATTTCGTATATTCGTGTCCGACCAGGTATTGATTCATGTTTGAACCGATCGACCTGATTCATTTTCTAAATATTGTTATCTATGATTCTGTAATCTTCCTCTCTCATGAATAAAATGGGAGAGAAAAAGAGATGAAAGATCTCTCGGATGGATCCTCTCTTCCTCAACCAAGTGATTGGCAATCTTGAACTCTTGATTCATCTTTTTATCTCTCTTACTTTTGAAAAACCTATAATTGAGAAAATCTTGAAGGAACCACCTTCTTTTTGCTTATTAATACACTTAAAATATATATTATTTTTATACACATTTTTATACCTATTTTTTGAGATATTATGTTTTAATGAAAAATATTTGTGTATTTTTTTGTAAGCACAATCAAATGAATGAAAATACTAAAAGGAGTGAAAAATGATCAAATTTAGAGCACAAATGAAGAAATGTGCAAAATTGAACCGGGGCGCCTAAGCGCCCAGGATTGGCGCCTAAGCATCAGATGATCCGCTCCTAAGCGACAAGTACCGTGCGCTTAAGCGTCAAAGTTAGTTACTTGAAGAAATATTTAATTAGAGCGAAATTTTGAAGAGATGTTTGAAGCGACCCTTGATAAAAAAGTGAGAAATAGCCCATTGACACGAAAATTCACTCAGGAGACAGCTTTTAGAAGATTCATTGAATGAAGACACATTTTGAAGGGACACCAAAACACATTTTGAAATTTTATTAAAGATGACTTGGATCATCAAAGAAAACCACCTGGGGCCAGCACCAAAGTTTATAACCACCACCACCGGCCACCTTTACTTTGTTTTATTTTATTTTGAGTGTTGGTTTGTATTGTGAGAGACAGAAGAGAATTTAAAGGAACTTCAAGAAGTTTGGTGGAGAGAATTTGAGATAAATGTTTATCTTTGACTACACTTGGCTTTTAATTTAGATTTTTTTATTTTTGTGCTTGATTTCTACTTTTAAACTTATGTGTAGTTATGTTTTCTCCATGAATTCTGAGTAGTTTTCTTTATTTTTTTCCTTAAAATGATTAGTGATTTAATATTTAAAGGAATTTGTGTGAAGTATTAGTTTTTAATGTTGGAAGAAGTTGTGATGATTTAAGACCTTGCACTTCCTTTACTTCATTTACTTCTTGATTTCGCCAATAAAGGTGTTAAAACATGTTGTGAGAACATGTAAGTTCTGAGATGGTATTGTCTCAGTCAACAAATGGTTGGAATCACATATTCATTTCATGAATGAGAATTTTGTCATGGGGTTGAGTGCAAATAAATAGGAAAATATATAACTATTAAGGAAATTAATCATATAATCACAAGCATCGCATTTTACATCTATCTATATAGAAAATCGATATCAAGTTTTTGGCGTCGTTGTCAATGAGGAGGGGAATTATTTTTTGCAAATTATTAGTAATTTGTAAAAATTTTCAAAAAAAGCAAAAAGAAGTTTTTGGATAGTAAAATTTTTAGTAAGTCTTATTTAAACTTTGAGATTTATTTTAGCGCTTATGCTTTAATAAAATTTTTGTTAGTTTTTTTTATTTCCTTTTATTTTGTTTTATTTTATTGTGTTTGATAGTAATGTATGTGTAGTTCAGGTTCCGTAAGACTTGTGTCTTACGATTCTGAATTAGAGAGAACTATTAGAAAAATTAAAAAATTAAAAATTATTGAAATGGCAAACCAAAATAAACAAAATGCTAAAATTCATCAAGAGTTTAGATCTTTAAGAGATTATGCCAACCATAAGGTGGATGAACTTCATTGTAGTATTCAAAAACTTGTTGTAATAACTAATTTATTTGAGTTTAAACCTGTTATTATCCAAATGGTATCAAATAATCAGTTTGGGGGAGCATCGACTGAATATCCAAATTTACATCTTGCCAATTTTCTAGAATTGTGTGCTACATTTAAATATGATGGTATACCAGATGATGTTATAGACTTAGATTATTTCCTTTCTTACTAAAGGATAAAGCTAAGATATGGTTACATTCGTTATCACCTGGGTCTATCAGAACTTGGAGTAATTTAGCACAGAAATTCCTTGCTAAATATTTTCCACCGTCAAAAACTGCGAAGCTTAGAAATTATATTACATCTTTTAGCCAGTTTGAAGAAGAATCTATTTATGAAGCGTGGAAGCAATTTAAAGAACTCTTAAGAAAGTGTCAACAAAATGTTATATCAGATTGGTTAATAATTCAAACATTTTACAATGGATTAGCTTGATCTCTTAGTTCTATTATCGATGACGCTGCTGGTGGTTCATTGATGTCAAAACCATTTAGTGACGCTTATGCTTTAATAGAAAAGATGACTACCAATAATTTTCAATGGCCTTCTGAAAAGGTAAATCTTAAAAAAGTAGCCAATGTCATGAAATTGATGTTTTCGTCATGTTAGCTTCATGAAACTGATGTTTTCGTCATGTTAACAAATTAAGTTGCTACAATTTTTAAGGAAGTTAGACCAATTTGGAATGAATTTTTCTCAAACAATTTCTATGATTGAAGAGAATTCATTAGGCCAAATGGTAGATTCTCAAGTATCATTAGAAACTTTGAATGTCATAAATAACAAGCAGAATAACCCAGATTGGAAAAACCATCCCAACTTCAATTGGAATAATACTATGGGTGGTAATAATCAGCAATGGGGGCACCATCAAGTAAACCCATTGGGAAACTGTAACAATCAAGGTAATAGTAATTATAGACCTACTTATCCTCCAAGTTTTAACAATAATTCACAATTTAAGGAGAAGAAATTTTTTATACAAGAAGTGGTGTTATAAATAAGAAATAAGTTACAAAGTCAAGGAGCTACAATTAGAAATATTGAGAATCAACTTGGACAAATAGCAAATTCATTAAGTAATAGATCCCAAGGAACACTTCCTAGTAATACAGAAATAAATCCAAAAGACCAGAATAAAGAGCAAGTAAAAGCCGTTCAACTTAGAAGTGGAAGAGAATTGGAAGGTAGAGTTCAAAAAGAGATTGAAGTAGAGAGAGAAGAGATTGAAGAACCAGAAGAGGATGCTCCGAAAGGTTTAGAAAGACATTTCTCCATTTAAAGCTGATTTGGAAAGACCACCACCTCCATTTCCTCAGAGGCTTCGACAACAAAGGCTGTATAAGCAATTTTCAAAATTTCTGAAAATTTTTAAGAAGCTTACAATTAGCATTATATTTGCTAAAGCCTTATAACAAATGACAAGCTATGTGAAGTTTAGAAGTTTATGAAAGATATTTTTAATATAAAAAGAAAGTTTGAAGATAATGAGACTGTTCACTTAGTGAGGAGTGCAGTGCTATGATTTAATTTGAGTAATTTTTTTAGTTCAAGAGCTCGGGATCAGTACAGTGATGCTTTACATACAAGGAAACTGATTGATGAATGATGTTTCAAAAGTCTAGGAGGAACCGTGGAGGAGTTGATTGTTAGTTGCCAGTGGGAGCAATTATGTTATTTTTATGTTGTCGACATGATCTCTGTTGTGCGAGAGTTCTATACGAACCTATCAGAGGCTGATGAAGGAGTCATAGTGTGGGGGAAGACAGTACCATTTTCTCCTGAGGTAATTAATCAGTTTTACGATATGTCTCCTAGTACTTTGTGTTTTAATGCAAACTATTGTCCTGTTGAGAAGGAGTTAGACGAGATCATATCATTCTTAACTGATGGGAGAGGATTATGGAAGATTACAAATAAAATAAGAGTGAATTTTTATGCCTTGAAGTTGGATGTCAATGTCAAGGCATGACATTATTTTATTTCTGCTCGTCTACTTCTTACAAATCATATGAGTGAAGTGACTCGAGAGAGAGAAACCTTGAACTACTGTAATCAGTAGTCCAAGCCGATTGATATTGGAGGATTGATTTATGGAGTTATTACCAGTTCTGTCATTGATGCTACTACCGCAGGTTTAGGATTTATATCCTTGATTTTTTCGTTATGGGAGCAGGCTGGTGTTAGATATGATAGCTGGGAGGACATCCTACAGCTATTGGTGCCCATTACGAGTGTAAATGTGAAAACTTATTCACATCATTCTCTTTTTTATTGGAAGGGGATTCTCCAGTAGTTTTGCTGCCTCTACTTCACATGCTTCTACATCACGAGGTCAGAGTTCTGGTTCTGATACTCAGTCACAACTTATGGAAAGAATATTGAATAATGTTATTTATACCAATAAAAAAGTGGCAAATTTAGAGCATTTTGTTGAGCATATGGATGGGTATATGAAAAGAAGAAGTGATTATGAGGAGGAGTACAACACAGCTACGGAGCACTCAAAAGCGGTAACTGAGATGCAGTATTTCCTCATTATCTTAGATATCCACCGTATGAGCCTACTGCTGCTTGGTGTAGTGATGATAGTGATGAGGAAGATGATGCTTAGTTGGATTTGTAGTTCTGTTTTCTGTTTTTATTTTCTGTTTATGTATTATTATGAACTTTTGATGGTACAACTATTCTGTACTTTTTTGTTTACAGTTGAGATTGTTGATATTGCTAGTTTTGTTGTGTTTTGTTTAGTATACCTACTGCAATGTATTTGGATTTTTGTGTGTAGTTAGTATGTTTGAGTGGTAGTAATTGTGTTTATTGTGTTGTTTTGTTGTATTTAGTTAGTATTTGTTGAACTTAATTCTGAAATCTTAAAAGATTTGAATTTAGATAACTCGTTACTTAAAACTGCATGTTTAAAATTTTCGACTTAATTCTGAAATCTTAAAAGATTTGAATTTAGCTAACTCGTTACTTAAAACAGCATGTTTAAAATTTTCAATTTACTACCAGTTATTTTTTTTTATATTCTAATTGTGTTTTTTTGTTAGTGTGTTTAATTGTTTTTCAGTTATACTTCACTGCATAAAAGTCTAATGAATCTCTATATGTTAAGAATTAAAATTTGATCAATATAATTTTTTTGCTCATGTTTTTAATTTTTTTGTACTTACATATTTAGAATATAAAAATTCATGCAAGCATATTATAGTTAGTTTTCATTCTTGCTTTTATATATGATGCTAAAAAGTTTTATTTCTATTAAAAAATTTAAGTTTGGGGTAGATGAAAAATTTTAAAGAAATTTAAAAGTTTATTTGTTCTTAATTGTATTTCAAATAAATTTTGTTTTAATTTGAAAAATAATTATGTAAATGAAATTATATTAGGGAAGTAAAATTTTGATTTTAGAAATGAGTAAGAAAATTTAGTTAAAATTTATAGTAATGAAGAAAAACATAAAGTTAAAAAGTTTTAGTGAAGAAAATGCTAAATATAGTGTAACTATCTTTAGTAAGAAAAATTATATTTTTGAAAAATTTAGAAATTTAGACTTTTATTTTTTATACTTAAATTTCTTTTATTAAAAATAATTTTCAAAACTATTATCATATTTATAAGTAAAAGATTTATATCACGACTTTGTTTTAAGAAAGGAAAAGTGGAATTCAAAACCATTACAATTCTTGCCCCAAAAAAATAAAAAAAAAATAAAAAGAGAAAAGAAAAGGGAGGAGAAGTTTGAGGATTAGTGTCTAATCAAAAATTGGTTCCACATTTGATTTTCTTAAAATAATAAGATTTGAGAAACTCTTAAGTTTAAAAATATAATATGGAAAGTAAAATTATTCTTAATAAAAATTTTTAAGTTGAGATAAGAAAAGACCTAAATTCTATATTTAGAAAATTTACAATATTTCTGAATTAGATAAGGACTCATATTTTCATATTTCTTAACATTAAAATTTTCTAAACTTTAAGTTGGTCATTTACTAATATTTTTTTCTAAATTGGACTACTATATTTCTTAATATAAATTTTAGTAACTCCTAAAGAAACTCATATACATTATCTACTTATGTTGGTTTTTAAAGATTGAAATATCACTTAAGGACAAGTAACATCTTAAGTTTGAGGGATTTTGATACACCTAAAATATAGTGTTTTTATACACATTTTTTTATCTATTTTTGAGATATTTCGCTTTGATGAAAGGCATTTTTGTGTTTTTCTTGTAAATACAATCAAATGAATGGAAAATGCTAAAATGAGTGAAAAATGGTCAAATTTTGAGAAAAAAACAAAGAAAAGTGCAAAATGAGTTAGGTCGCCTAAGCACCAGGTACAACGCACTTAATCGCCAAAGTTAGTTATTTGAAGAAACATTAATTAGAACAGAATTTTGAAGAGGTGTTTGAAGCAACCCTTGATAAAAATGTGGGAAATAACCCATGGACACAAAAATTCATTTAATCGACTTATGAGGAGACAACTTCTAGAAGATTTATTGAATGGAGACACCTTTTTGAAGAGACACCAAGACACCCCTTGGATTTTTATAGGAAAAGAATTAGATTATCCAGGAGAGGAGGCCAGCAACCACCCACCAAAAGTTCACATTACCGCCACCGCCGCCCATCATCGTCGTCGCCAGCCACCTTTATTTTGTTTTGAGTATTAGTTTGTATTGTGAGAGAAGGAAGAGAATTCAAAGAAACTTCAAGACATTTGGTGAAAATATTTTGAATTAAGTGTTTATCTTTGTGACTACAGTTGATTTTTAATTTATATTTCTTATTTGTGTATATGATTTCTACTTTTAAACTCTTGTGTGGTTGTATTTTCTTCATGAATTCTGAGTAGTTTTCTTTATATTTTTTCTTTAAAACGATAAGTGATTAAATGTTTAAAGGAAGTTGTGTGAAGTATTAAACTTCAATGTTGGAAGAAGTTGTGATGATTCAAGACCTTGCACTTCATTCTTCATTTACTTCTTGATTTAGCCAATTAAGATGTTAATACCTGTTGTGAGAACATGTAAGATCCTAGATGGTATTGTCTCAGTCAACAAATGGTTAGAATCACATATTGATTTCATGAATGAGAATGGAGTTCATGGGGTTGAGTGCAAATAAATAGAGAAACAAACTTTTTAAGGGTGTAGAATTAGAAGACTTTAGAGTGACAGTAGAATTAAAAAACTTTAGTGACAGGCTAAAGCCCCCAATTTGATTTATAGTTTTAGGTTTTGA
>NW_018165259.1:101478-127694 GCF_001263595.1 Phalaenopsis equestris | reverse complement strand
AAGACTATTCAAATTATAGATTAACCAATGTTCCTTATAGCATCTCTAATAAGGATAAAGAATATTATTGCTCATATTTGACACAACACATTTAGTATACTTCCACAACTAAATTTCTATATTTATCACTGATTCATGATAAGGAAAAAGATATTTTACTTATATTGTCTTCATCTTGCAAGTATTTTAGTTAAGTTAATTAGTTTCTTACTTTATTTTCAAATTAAACAAAAATTACAAAAAGAATCGACCTTTCATTCCTAATTTAGCATCTTAAGTTTGAGTAAGAATATAAATTGCTATGTATTTTGTCATCTAAAACTAATCCTTCCCATGTGTTCGATATTCGGGATTTAATTAGAAAAGTTCTATATTACTGGATAACGATATGTATACCTGCGTAGTATCTCATATTGAAATATTATAACTACATTCTTGTTTGCTTCATAGTGAAAAATTTACTTCATAGCAAATGTATCCAACAGTTCCCAAAAAAAAAAAAAAGTTTGCTGCTAATTTACTGCAAAACCAGAAAAAATGAGTGGAAACCTCTTCATAAACAAAAAGTTCGGTGATAATACAGCCTTCCCATTTATGAATCATTTCATTTTATCAATTGCGCAAATGCAACACATCAATAGCCAAGTTAAAAGTAGAAATACATCTTAATGAAGAGTGAATATCATCATGACAATCCTAGTTAAGTTTCCACTATAGAGAAAACGAGTGGTAACCTCTTGATAAATATTTTTTGAATCTGATAATGATAAGCCAAAGGTGGACAAGCTAAGAGGCAACCCTGCAATTGATAAAATGAAAAATAGTTAAGACAATTTACAATTGATAAGATGAAATGATTCATATACCTGGAACTTTAGGATTTCAGCTAACATTTTTCTCTTTAAATGAGGGCCAACAAATAAATGTGCTGACATTTCTCCAAACTCCAAAATTTGCAATCTATTTTCGAGTATCGTCTTAGACAACTTTTTATATTCTTATCTTAAAATGGTTGCAAAGTTGTGTTGCCTTCCAAAATTAAGAGTACTTCCAAAATTAAGAGTTCCAAAATTAAGAGTAAGAATAATCATCTTAATTCTTAGGCATCATTTTATATTCTTATCTTAAAATGATTGCAAATTTGTCTTGTCTTCCAAAATTAAGATGATTAGAGTAAGAATAATCATCTTAATTCTTAAGCATCATTTTATATTCTTATCTTAAAATGGTTACAAACTTGTGTTGCCTTCCAAAATTAAGAGTAATAAGAATCATCTAAGGCAACATTTTATATTCTTATCTTAAAATGGTTGCAAACATGTTGCATTCCAAAATTAAGAGTAAAAATACTCATCTTAGGCAACTTTAAAATGAAAAAAACATCTACATGAATAAACATCTTATGTTCCATCTTCTCCATGACATACAAATTTTGGTAATGATAAATAAAATATATTTCTTGTATAGTAACATCTTCCATAATTAAATAAAATATACTTCTTGTATAGTCACAAAAAAAAACATTGGGAGCTTGGATTCATTGGGAGCATGGATTACAACAACAAAGTAATAAAATCAATTAAAATTCATTAAGAATGTATTGTATACTAATTTAAAATAATTAAAATTCATTAAGAATGTATTGTATACTAATTCCAGTGAAGTCAAATAAAATAAGGAGTGGTGAAAGTAGATTGATTAAAATAAATTTTGTTTTTAAAACAAGAAAAAGAAATATATTAGCTAATCTTTAAATTGCACCAAATAGGGGAGAACAAGCCTGAACAGCAATATAAAGCAAATGGGGCACCGAAAAGAACCACTTTAAACCCCCAATAGAGTCCACCAGATCACCAGCACCGGCAAAAACAAATCACTCATATTCAACCAAACCTTCAAACTCAGACTATCATTCCAGCGAGTGTGAAGATTCCTAAACTTCTGCAAGATCAAAATTTTAAAACATTAAAACATCATACCATAAATGACAAATCACAACCCATAGTATCCATAGAACCATGAGAGAAGAGCTTCATAAAGAAAAAAAGCAGAAATGAAAACTGAAATCTAAAGTCCAATAAGTTGGACTGCAAATAATGTCAAAAATGTATTCTTGCACATGTCTCAATAAATCAACAACTAACGAACATGTAAGGAGCAAGAATGACTCCAGAGTATTATCTTAAGCATGCCGACGTAAAGCTCCAGGTGCACTTAAGTGTGGTTCAATGAAAACGGTGAAGTACTTAACAAGGAGCAAGGAAGGCTCCAAAATAATCTCCTAATCGTGCAAACATAAACCTCCAAGTGCACTTAAACATTGCTCAACAAAACAGTGAAATAAATAGCATATAACTTTCCATAAAGCTCCAAAACCATTATTCTAAGCATGCTAAATTAATATCCCAATTGCATTCATCATGTTTTAACCCAAAACAGTGAAATAGAAAGGATGTAGATTGCCACAACCATTCCCAAACCTAATTCAAAGCATGCAAATATGAAATTCTAAGTACCTCTAACATGCTTTAGTCAGAAACAACCAAGTAGAGCATAAGTAAGTTGCCACAAGCACCAAAACTATTACTCTAAGCATGCTACACTGAAATTTCAAGCATATCCAACATGTTTTAATTAAAAGACAGCAAAGTGGAGAGCGAGTAGGTAGTCAAAAGAAGTTTAAAACTCTCCTTTAAGCATTCAAATATGAAATTTCAAATACCTATAACATGCTTTAGTCAACAACAACCAAATAGAGCATAAGTGGCCACAAGCTCCAAAATTACTACTCTAAGCATGCTAATTCAAATTTCCAGATTGCTTCTAATTAGGCGTTAACAAGAATAGTGAGATTGGAAGAATATAAATTGCCACAAAAAAAAAACTTTAGTACTTTCTTTTCCCTCTAAAAAAAATAAACTATGTAGATTACCCATAACACATGCATAATATGGGGCAACAAACAGATGATTCCAGACCACATCAAAACCTGTAAAGGAATATCATGTAGGTACTAAAAATTAGTCAACAATATGTGACAATTGGATACATTCAGATATAATCAGAGTTTAGTATTTATACACTTTCACGATGTGAAAATATCCCAATTGGAAAGAAGAAAGCTTAATTAGCACTATGAAAGCCTTCACACTGTGAAAATATCACCAGTTAGCACAACAAGTTCATTCCTCAAGCTTACTATTCATCACTTTCAAAGAGCTTCTAGCAGCTGCCAATTGCATAATTTTAGAGAACATGAAAAGAAAAAAAAAAGCAACACTTATAATTCCAGCAAAAATATTGGATACTCATTGAGTTTAGCATCATTTCCTCCCTCACCTCAATTTACTCGGGTAAAGCCACTTCAAGTTGTTCCTCTTCTATTAATTCTTGCTGGTAGGAAAGATATATAAATATTATTTTTACGATTAAAAACTACATATACTATAGAAGCTAATTCTTGAGAGCAATTACCATAGATGTTTTCAAACGACTCAAGGAAGATCTAATCCAACTAGACAAGCATATTAATGCATTCACTTTCTTTGTCGATAGTGAACTTCTGTAATCATTTAGAACTTTTCCACCGGTACTAAATGCATATTCTGAAGTAGTTGTTGTTATTGGAATCGATAATATAGTAGTTTTGAGAACTCTCCCTCCATCATACTTGAGAGTGTTCAACTTCCACATGCAAATAATTTTTCTTTGGATGTTAATAACAGATTCATTTTATGAGTCTTGGTAGCACTTAGTAAAGTTTGTGATTAAATGGACCCCTGCAAAATAGTCAACAGATCATTTTGGCACCGTTTACAAAAGATAGTCATTGTGTTACAATTTTAGAAACTAAATCAACTAAATTTATATGCCTCGCAGTCCAACCATCGAAGTATATTCTCAATCCTTAAGAAATTTTTCAACCGTAGAGAAAACAAGTGAAATTTAACATGTATAAGGCATAAAAACTGTCATAACAGTTTATGATGTAACTACAAATTCATCTTCAACCATTTTCTTCAATTGTCCTAGCCAGAAAATATATGCAAATACAAACATAGCCAATTCAGCAAGTCACTAGGCTAATTTTTCAAAAGTGAAAAATGAAAGCGGCAATTATTGGTTTATCACCAAGTATTTATTATTTATAAAATCAACTCCCAAGCATTTCTAGTTACAATAACACCATTTCATTCTGAGACAGCGTGGATTTACACATTTAGATATAAAGACCAAGCTTTACAAAGATAAACACTCTTTTATATCAGATCTCATCCAATAAAAAAAAATACATATAAAAATGCAATATGCGAGATTTCGCTGCTAAAACCCTACAAAGCCAAAGCTAGGTTTCATTACCCTACAAAGCTAGGTTTCATTCAAAAAATCTACATAAATCTAAAAGAAATTTAATAAAATTTATGATAAAAGGTGAACCCGAAAATAAATAAGAGATATTAGAGAAAATATATTCAGATATAACACCTAGGTAACCAAACAAGCAACCAACGAACGAAGCAAGAATAGCGACAAACCACGCAAGAACACCAAGTAATCGAGCAACACTGACTATCAGAGGAGAACAGAATTAGATATTAGCACAAGAAAAGGGACGACAAACCCTAAGTCGTCGCGAGAGAAGATGAGAAGAGTAGAACTCTAAACGGGAGAGGCAGCCGAACCCGAAGTGTCGAGAGGTAAGAAGTTTCGAGAGGCGAATGGAGATTGGGGAGGCCGGTTAGGGATTTTTAGATTATATGATATATTATATATCATATATTATAATTATATAACTTACATTGTATTATTATATAAATATATAATATTTAATAATTAATATTAATATATTATTATTATTAATTTGTTATATATTATAATAGAATTTAATTATATAACATAAGATAATTTTTTTAAAAAAATTTAATTACTTATAATTTATAATATTTAATATAATGAATATTTGTTATGTATTTATTTATTTATTTATTTTCGAGCGCTTAACGCAAATTGACAGCCCTAATCCCAATAGATAAATTTCTCAGCATATTTTCTTGCCTTAATCATATTCTTCCACATTATACTATCAAATACATTCTAATCTCGCTCATATTCCACCAACAAAACTTGTATTTTTATGCAAAACCAGAGCTTTCACTCAATGGAATCAATATCGAAAGACACTTCATCATAACCAACAACAACAAAAGTTCATCATTTTGGTAATCACCTGTTTCACGGAGTGGATGACAATAAGAACACTTGTAATGATTATTGAAAGATTCTAAATATTTTTTTTTCTGAAGGAAAGAATTTATTGTTTTGGCCTTTCTACAAAATACTATCACAAATAATGACACCTGAATTCATTGATAAGATGTCCGTTACTTCTTTTTTCTTGATGAATATCTTCATATTCAATTAATCCACATAGTTTTTCACACATCTTTAAGCAAATGAAGAAATTATAATTGCAAACCAAACCATTCTCAAACAATTAAAGACATGTCTAATTCCCCGACTTATTGCACTATAGCAAAGACTCCCACGAACATAATACCTCATAATCTAATTAAAGACTATTATTCATGTTAATATTAGTATCCTAAGCTCCAAAGTCAAATTGTTTAATGATGCAAGTAATGAGGATATGTTCCACTATCAACTTTAATCCTCTATAATATACATGATGTTGCCTCACTTCTACTTGCTTTGTATCACCAAGGAGTCATTTTAATCAACAAGTGAAATCCTGACTTATCCATGTTCGAGATCTAAAATTATTCATGTCAATATTAGTATCCTAAGCTCCAAAGTCAAATTGCTTAATGATGCAAGTAATGAGGATATGTTCCGCTATCAACTTTAATCCTCTATAATATACATGATGTTGCCTCACTTCTACTTGCTTTGTATCACCAAGGAGTCATTTTAATCAACAAGTGAAATCCTGACTTATCCATGTTCGAGATCTAATCTCACGCATATTTAAAACAGTAGAAAGGGAACCCAATGCAATATTCAACCCATTGGAAGGACCCTGTGTGATGGTTGCCACGGTCAAAATAAAGGCATTATAACTTGAATATTCAGGTTGAAACATACTTAAAACCTAAAAATACTTTAATTAATAACTTCAGGCAATCTATGTCTGTAAAAACTTCATGCAAACATAAGAAAATTTACCTGAAACTCAAAAGATATTTAAATCCTACATAGTCCTCAACTTGAATTTTACTGTGCAAACACTCACGATCATTGCCACCCAAACAAACAAAGATGATAATCTATAAAACTTTTAGCTTAAATTTAAAATACAAACGTCAATATAAACAATGAGATTGTATTCAATCTTTTTTTAATATCATCATATAAGATTCTACCAAATAGCTTTAAATAGATGAAAAATTATAGATGCATTTTTAATACCTTCATGAATTAATATCTTAACCATATAAAAAAAAGAAGAACATTGTACTACAATCTCAATTCACATAGAAAATTATTGTCTAGAGTAGTCCTCATGAATTTTTTTTTCCCCTATGCAAAATTTCCACAAAAAAAGATTTAATCACTTGTACCTTATCACTTATTTGTTAGTGTGCAACATTTAATCAGCACAAATTTAAATAAAAAATCCATTCAATCCAACAGAGTATTACATCAAAAGAAACTCATTTAATTAAACCCAACAATAAGCTGCAGCGTTTTGAAAACGCCGACTCACCGTTTGAAATCTGCGTTTGAGCAGTTTATCTGAAACGTAGTTGATTTTTTACACTAAACGCGGAATGCGGGTTGAATCCCGTGGTTCACGTTTCCAGATAAGTGGCTTATCTGAATAAGCACAAGCTGCCCCCAAACGCACCCTACAACATGCACAGTTTAACCAAGATTGAAACATAAAAAGAAGTCGAGTTCAAGGCTTGTCAAATTCATGTTCCACTAAACCTGCTTTTTCTCCAGCTACAAGTGAACAATCAAAGTCACATGAAACCTACAGAATATATAGAACACAATCTACGGGTGCAATCTATTCAAATGGAGGACAAATTTTTATTTCATTTTCATCATTTTGAACACATCATTATTATCATAACATATCATATACGATACACACAATCTGTACCAGAAAAGACATCCATAAATGGCCAAGCACATCATAAATACCAAAAATATTTAGACAAATTACAAAGACCCAAAGAATGCAAATTGTACATTTTAACTTCATTTCAAAAGTTCTTTACAACACTCCCCAACATCCCTCTCAATGTATATGATTTCTGGTTTTTCATATTCCTAAGGGTAGGAGCATAACTAGACAACGTCTTAAATACATTATGGAAGAAATAATTTACTCAAATTGTTAAAAAAAACATTCACCAAACACTCTAAATAACAGCAGATCATCCCTCTGTTCAATACCAATCATCGTATTCTCTTCGAATCGCGCACAGCAGACATATGCTCCTGTTAAAAAATAAGGAGAAACAAAATTGAATATGTTGCAAAAACTAAGGTCCAACTAATGCCATTAAAGAACCCTTTCATAAGACAATCTTCAAAAACATTACGCTGGAGCTCCTCAAGCAAATTCTTGTTTGATGTTGATTTAATGCATAATGGTATCTACATTATGTTTAATTGAAACATTTAAGTGAATCTGATTCATAATTGATACTTATACTACCAAACAGCATTATTGGCTACTCTTATGATCTATAACGTGGCACAGCTTTTAAGACCAGGTGTTCTGTATACTGAGCATATTTTAATAGTGTATATATATGGGCATGGTGATGTATAAATCACAAATTATGTGGCCCCAAACGGTTATAGATTTGTAGAAGATGAAAATATTTTTTCCTAATATATTAATCATGACAAAATGAAAGAACTAGCTATAATAAATGGAATGAATATTTATATGCATGCCACTCAATTCTTTTTTATTTGCATGTCCAATATATAAACTTTTATTTTTACATATATGCCATCTTAACATGCATGAAAAGATTTACTTTTTAAAAAGTTAAAATAGTGATATTTTTATGTGATATGAAATATTTCAATGGTATAAAGGTAAAATGCAAAATTTAGGTGTTATGTAAATAAAAAACAATTATGGAGCATGTATGTAAATGTCCCTAAATAGAATTACATATGAAGATTAGAGAGCATACCGAAATAAAATCAAAAGCCTTCGTCTCATCTTTTTTCGAGTTGCTCATCATTGCACCATGGCTATGAACTGGATTATTCGATATCTGAAAAATATCAGGGAGTGCTGAAGAAGAGTAACCAGCATCCGTGGCAATGCCAGCAGCATTGATAAAACCAGGATTCGCATTCCCAATATTTTGATAAAGTAATTGCTGCTGAGCAATATACGCTCCCATTGCACCATAGTTCATGGACTGATTAGCAAGAGCTGGATTAAACATAATATTTGGCTGCATATTATATTGCATGGCAGCCATAGAGTAGTAAGCATTTGAACCAGCAATACCCTGAGAAGTCCCATTGGGAGGAAGTTGGCTCTGTTGACTGCTCCCATCTGAATTAGATAGTCCAACCATCAAATCTTGAACATTTTTCGTACCATTGGATTCAACATGCGAAGAGTTGGAACCAAAAAAGTCAAACTCGGGCTTCTTTTCATTGAGAGAAATCTGATTGGATTTTTTATCATCTATTGTCAATCCTGAAAAGATGTCAGTCTGCTTCTTCTCGTTAGTCACATGGAACAAGACATCGGCAAATGGATCATCCTCATTTTCATTTTTGCTGATGCTTACGTCGGAAATAGGGGCACCTTCCAATAAATCCACTAGAGGAGCTGATGTTAAATCACCGATGCCTTGATCAACGAGATTTTTTGAAGGATTTCTGGATTTGTCATCATCTAGACCATCTGTATCGATCAAATCGGGCATATGAACAGTTGGAACTGGCTTGGATTTTCCATCAGTTGAGTCATCCTTGTTTCCAGCAGAAGATTGCTGGTCCCCATCCAGGAGATTTAAGACCTGTACATGGAAAGCCAAAATAAATTTATTTATTCATTCCATTATAGTTCTGATGAGCGAGCTAGATTCAAATAAATTAAAATAAGGATAACAATAAGAAGCCTTATAAATAAGCAAATAGCAAAGCCAACGGTGAAAAGATAAGTGTGATGTTCAGTAAATCACTGCACCTAAAATGATAGTGTAGCAACGATTTGATAACTTCATGGTTGGCAGGAAAGGGAGGGTGAGATTAAAATAGTTGCATTATGCACCCAAGCTTGTTTGACAACTCAAATACCCAAGATCGATGATATAGGATGTTTAAGATGTTAAGTACCCTAATCTTAGCAAGATGATGAAATGAAAGTAGTAGTATAAAATGAATTAAGATTTCCAATTCAAAGCAGCTAATTATGCACATTCAACTTCTTTGGGAATGCTTGAAAATGCTACAATATCAGAATTCAACTACAGGAGCTGCATGGCTAGAATCCTGCATCAATATATTTGGCTTAAGAAATTGAACTAGAAATTTAGCATTTAATATTCATTATATAAAACAAGGCATATTTGTTGAATCTCCTGCAATGTAATTCAAGAATCATCACGAGAATAGAATCCACCATCAATGGAGAACAAAATTCCATCATCAAATATAATTTTAAGAACAATCTATGCTGACTTAACTAGAACATGGCTGGATGCAAATTCAAAATGTCTTATGTATCTAGGGTTGGTTAAGGTCCCCTAAGATTTATTTAAGATGACTAAAGTCAAGTTTATCTAACATAATCTAGAAAAGTAAACAAGGGAGACAAGGAAGGATCTAGGCTGATCATGTAAAACTTGAAGACAAATCAGGCCATGAAAAGCACGATACACATCGTGTTATTCTATCTATGTACACCATTATGTTGTGATTGGATTTAATTTCGATAGCTTTGGCGTAAATTGACACAATTGACATCAACTATAAGTTGTAGTGAAAACTTATTGAGCTTGAGTTTACAAGTTCTGCCACTCATTTCATCTAAAAGCTTATTCCTATACCTAAGTAAACCTGGGCAGAATTTTCCATTCATTATATTTATTTAACTACCACATAGTTAGCCTTACTTTAATTTGCCTCCCTCCCTCCCTCCCTCTCGATCTCAAAAATATATTCACAAACTAATAAACTACAACCTCTTCAATTGCAATTATTAAACTATGCATGATTATTGTGTATGCACATAAGAGATTGGCTTCATAAAAAATGACTGCATGATTCATGTGTAAGCACATATGAGATTGGCTTCATAAAAAATGGCATTGATTTTTGAGATTACCTTCATAAAAAATGACATTGATTTTTCTCTAGGAACACTAATCATATTTGGAATAGTCCAAATAAAATGATCTTAATAAATCAACATTTAAATGTCTAAATAAAGCCTTCAATAGTATTTTCAGTTTATTCTAGCTTAATGCATTCTTAAACACTCACATAGACCCTTTAATGAAACAAGTAGCTGAAAGAAAATGATCTAGAGGCAAACTAGAAGCAGCCACAAGATGTCTAAACATTGCAAGATATTCATTACACAAGAACTACTTTATTTACAGCATCTAAATTGACTATGAAATTAGTCTTAATATGCACTAAAGTGAAGATATTTCTCTTTAGGTCCACACCAACCCATGTTCAATTCATTTCATTACAATACTTCGCCAAAATAATTAAGCGCGGCTCACTAGTTTTGGTTCTGCAACTTCAACTTTTTCAAAATTCATGAGATAGTAATTTTTGAAAAAATTCCTTCAAATTATTGAGCAAGTATGAAAGTTTCCCAAGATGATATCTGCAATTAGTAGTAATATACTTTTAAACATTATCCATCTTATATCATAACTTCCTTGATTTTAATTTTCATTCATTGCATAATCTTTGCTGTGCATCAGACTTACACCATAAAAAGCATCATGCATCAAATGGTATCAAAGATTATTGTCGATCATCATGTGAACTAGAACTATTACACAAAAAATCATTTTCATTGCACGTAAACTTGAAAATAATGATAATTTAGCAATTGCTAAATCCAAGTTTATACCGCAATGAAAATCCTAATTGTAATAAAGTTAACAAAAATTAAGACCTTTCAGCACCAAAATAAATAGAACAAATTCACTAAGTAGAAAAAAATACAAGCCACACGTTAGCACAAGCAAATTATTTCAACCAGAATTTAACTATTGCACTTGCACAATACTTTGGAATCTCATATCCTGCAAACACTCACAAGATTAAAACATAGAAAGAATAAATTTTATTAATCAAAAACAATATTCCATGCCTTCGTATTTGGCATATACAGACAACTCATATCCCAAAGTTATCTGCCCCTACAATTCTACCGAAAATCTTCCATTTTGAAAACTATTACTTGGTCAACACAGGGTCAGCCAAACACAACTAAATATGTTCTAAATCTAGTGTAATTCAAAACCATCAACGAAAATACTTCCATAAGCATAGCAAAGACACCACAAACCAAAATAGAACCGAAGAGAAGAGTTGTGACAACTCTAAAAGCATACTATACGAATCATTACAAAGCAGCAAACCACGTTTATATTATTGTTTAAAAATAAATAAAATTTAAAAATAAAAATAAAAACAAAGCTACAAACCACACTAGCTACAAAAATTGCAACTGACTACAATATCAAATCAACAAAAGTCGCAAAGCCTTCCTAGATCAAAGAATTGAAGGCAAGCACAACAACCCAACAATATGAGCGTACAAATAAAATGAGTATTCTCTTCTTTAGTATCTATAACCTAATAAAATTTTGAAATCAAAGTAACTTTATCGACAGCAATCTATAACATAAGAATTACATATAGATCAGGTTTCATCAATTCATGTAATGATTTAATCATCCATCATGCACATGCAAATTACAAGGACTATTAGATGACATAGGGATGTGACTTTATAAGTCTAGGTTTAACCTTGAATTTTGCCAATCCAAATCATCCAATACATACAAGATATCATCAAGAACGCAAGTATACAATTCTAAGCCATTTAAAAGACTAGAATTTGGGTTCACTAGTAAAGTTTGAGTCTGACCCAAACACAATTCAACAAAAATTTACTCAATCAGGTACCAACAAATTTATTTAAAAAAATCAGCAATCCCAACTCAACCAAAACGACAAAAAACATTAAAATTGTTACAGGTTATAATCAAATCGACCAAAAATGAACATGGTAACACGATTTGGAAGCACAAGTCAAATAATTAAAAATAAAAAATTTTATATTTACATGAGTTTTTTTTAAAATAATGAATTAAACAGCTAAGTCGTCATTTTTTGGGACCCAAACCAAAGCTGGCAAGACCTAAACCATACCCATCTTTTTTTGAGTAACTTATGCAAACTTGAACCTCACCCAAATATTATATAGGATAGTCCAAACTATAATTTTCATGTTGGTTTCAAGTCAGGCCCGATATTGACAGCCCTACAAAAGACTTTAAACCTTAAAATCACAATTATCTTATCAAACACAGTTGAAGCCTTTTGTCTTTAAATTTTTAATACAGCTGATTGATGATCAAATGAACTTAAAATTTTTGCAATCTCGCACGCAAATAACTTTAGTGATGTTAAGAGGAGTTACAATTTTGAACTTACACTTGAGGTCATAATATCAAAACTAAATACTCTGGACAGTGGCATTCCCCTCTTCTGAAAAAAACAGTCCCTCTTATGAAAAAAACAGTCCCTCCTATGAAAAAACAGTCCCTCCTATGAAAAAAACAGTCCCTCCTATGAAAAAAACAGAAGCTTTGCACAGATAGCATCATAAAAATTTTTTTTTCCATCAGATGTAATGGACTTAAGTACTTAGATTCTCCCACTTATAGGTAACCATTTGCAAAAAAAAAAACAAGTGAATAATCTACTATCCCAAAACAATGCGCAAACATTGAAATTCAAATTAAAAAAAAAAAAGTAAAAATAACGAAGTTCAAATTCTAAAAAATAAAATTAAATACATGAAGTAAAGAGAAAAAAGAAGAGAAACACTAGATACGGATGATCATATCACCCATTATGGTTATTACTTTGTTTGCCTTCTCCCTCAGTGAAGCTTGAGGTAATTCGCAGCATTTAACCACAGTATCGTTGTTTTCACTGAAATAAGATTCAATAATAGAACAATAATCATCATCTTGTTTCTTCAAAATTGATTCCAGGACACAGATTGCCTTCATTCGGACCTAGAAATCAAGAAGAAAAAATATATATATATATTTAGCAAAGCTATTTATAGTTATGGTGCATTACGGTATATAATATTACTTCAGAAAATACTTGTAAGAAACCCCAAACATAGTAATAAATGAATAGTAAATACAGCAAAACAGTGTAACATTTTTATGAAGTTGAAAAGGCATTAAAACGAAGCTGGCTAGCAGTATTCTCACAATCAAGATGCTTAATACCATGTTCTCAACATGAAAATTCTCAACTTTAAACCACCAGAAACCATTCCAAGAAAAAACATAAAGATATTTCCTCAGTAACTTTCTATGTCCACCAATTTTTATCAATAGAAGTTCCCATGCTTACTTCAAACGTTTTGAAGTATTAGTCCTGGAAAAGAACATAATCCCTAAAAGATATTCGATCATACACCTTTCATTTCGAAGATGAGGATAAATTTCTTTGAAAATGGTATTGTCGTTACAAAATGAGAACTTCTAAGAAAGATGCTAATATGAATATGAAGAAGTAAATTAAATCGGATCATTAAGCTTTGCAAGATGCTTCAATTAGTTCCATTGTTATTGAAAGCATTAATATAGGCTCAAAAGTTTTCTTCTATATAGCAAATGAGTTCAATCCACGATAACATAAATTATCCAAAGGGCACTGCTATAAATGTCCACGTTTTTTTCTTCTAATGCTTGTGTTTTCATCAATGGAATGAAAAGCAATGAAAGGTGCAACAGTGAATACATAGGTGGCAAGATCTTCAAGGAGCCCTTCAACGCTTGCATTGTAGATGAAGTTATAAACAAGCAGAAGAAAGGGATATGATATGAGCCTTTGAGTTGATAAGAAACAAACACGAAAATACAGATTTGACCTAGTTGTTTCCCAATACTACTGTTCCTTGATCCATGGTTTGATCAATATTAAGCTAAACTGCTAATTATTAGTAATAAACTTAGTCATTTATCTAAGAAAGGTTATGGGGTCGAATAAGCTCTCAACTAATTTAATCTTTCAAAAAAATTAATTTGATATCATAAGGTTCCAGAGCTTCAAGAGAATATCTTATTCTTTACAAGTAGAAGAAATATGCTCCAAAATAGGGTGGGAAAAACCGGAACTTTCAGTCTGTTCAAGGCAAAAAAATGAAGAATGCTATACTGCCCAAAAAATACCAAAAAGCAAGAGATTTTAGTGGGGCCAAGCCTAAGTGCCCCAACAAAAAAAGGTGGTTGGCACGTATCCACTTAGTCTTGGAGCAGAAGTTCCAATAAAACCTCAAACTTTTAGTTTTTTTTTTATTATTTTATTATTTTTTTTTATTTTTTTTTATTTTTTTTATTTTTGAGTAAAACGCAAATCTTTAAAAAAGGAAAAAGATGCTTAAACTTATCTGTGGGGCAATGAATTGAAGCTGCTCCTTAGTCATCATATGCAGGCCAGTAGGGCAACTGAATGATCCAAAACTATTTTTTCATTAGCTATTTGTTTCGATAGGGCTTAGATTTATTAATAGAGACAAACAGGCCTAATTTAATCTACAGACATTGGAAATATGGACTATTAAGATGGGCCTAAGGTAAATATAGGAAACAATGAGTCCATCATAACAAATAAAGAGTGCAAGACGTCTTAGATTTTTTGTGAGATGAGGAATGAATCTTCAAATTGACAAGAGGCCTAATTCTTCAAATTTGTAACATCTACATTAGTTATTTTTATCTAATTGTTTGTAATTGATTTTGTGTGGGATTATTATTTGGTCAAATTCATTACATTTGAATTTTCATTTCTTATGGTGGAAATAACAAATTGCTAAAAAGATTTTGTTCATTTTAATTCTACATGTGTAATTAATAACTTAGTATATGGAAAAATTTTAGTGATGACTGATTCAAATTCAAGAAAAAAAATCTAACTTGAAAATATACAAAGTTGAAATCTTCTCACAATGTATTTATTTTGATAAAGAGACAAATGAAGTTATATCCCGAGCTAAGAAGCACCTTATAAGTCATCCTGATGCGTCTAAAAAATTAATGTTAATAAGTGTAAGAAAGTATCTTCAGATATAAGAGACAAGTTATTTGTATATCAAAGAGTAAGAAAAATAATCAAAAAAGAATGATTGATATTTCTGAAATATCAAAATATTCAACCACCCTTGCACGATTGTAAGAAAGCACCTGAATAATCTGATGCTGAAATCAATAATGCAGCTACAAAGAGGAGTTCTATTTAACGAACCCAAAAAAAGTAAATAAAAAGGATATGAAAACAATAAAAAATTTAAAAAAATATAGATAAAAGGTATTGGAGATAAAACAGTACAATATATAACTAGATGATTCGATCAAATTGAAATCTCTTTCAATGCAGTTAAATTGGAGAGTTTTGATCACATGGTGGATCCAATTGCACATTGTGAACCAGACCTTTGACCACTATTCTATCAGGAATTGAGAATTCCTCTACTTTAAAAAGAAATTGCAAGCAACTATGAAGGATGTGGACGAACTGTCTAGAATCACAGGAATATGATTTACCTAGTAACCACTTCCGGTCTATCACGTGTCAATGTCGGAATGTGGAATGATCTAGAAAGTTCATTCCTAATCCTATTTATCCCTTCCAACATCCACACAACACAAAATTGCATCCTGCCCATACGGTTGTCATCATGTAACAACAATAGGAAGGTACTGAAGTGTGAGCTCAGAGTAGCCTCCTTATCAGGTTCTCAATTTCTAACCTTCTGAACATTAATAAATTTGACCTGCTTATGAGCAATTGACTACCGTGTTTTTCTGGACTCACTAACAGCAGGTCGCCATTTGAAAACTCAACAGAAGAATTATGTTTCATAGATGAGTTTCAACAACTGTAAACGATTCACATAAACTCCATTCAACAACAAATCAGTTGAAGCTTTCCTGAATTAAGATCCATAACAGAGAATAACTCCACTTCAATTACAAGTTCTAACTCCCGAATCTAGTTGCTAATAAAAAAAAAAAAAGAAGAACATGACCGATATGAATTATTGATCAAGAATCTTATCAGCGCCGGGTGTCTATTTTCTTTATTTGCATATCTTCTTGATGCACAATTGTTGTTTTGTTCCTGGATGATTAACTACCTAAGAAACTTAAAAATTATAGATTCGCAGCAGTGTTACCAACAAGTGGAAACAGCCACCTATAACAAGAAATTGGAAAGTTGTTTTCAGCCTAAATATGCATTGACAGCTTCCTCCAGCTTAATCCAAGGACTGTAGTAACAACATCAATAATTTGTAATCAATTAGGACCAAAAACTGATTTTTAGGTGGACTTTTTGCATGTAATTATTGAAAGCAGGCTACTTTAAATCAAATTCAAGAATTGTTCAAATTAGCAGAGATAATTTTTATGGTCATTTCGTTATTTGTTACTATTAATCTCTTTTAACGTGAATCCCATTCATGTTATTGCTTTTGCCTGCCAGTCTGGTATCACAATATCCACTCTTTTTTATAGGATAATCCATCACATAAAACCAGAAAATAGCAGTAGAAAACCTCGTTGGTTGAAAAAAAAAAAAAGAAAAGGTTTAACCATAAAAATAAGAAAACCTCGTTGGTTGAAAAAAAAAAAAGAAAAGGTTTAACCATAAAAATAAAATGAATGGATTAAGAAGAAAAGAATAACCTAACGGAAAGGGAAGAAAGAGCCAACGTTAACTCTTCCTTTCTTCTAGTTCTTATTTATATCGTTGCTCCATGTAAAAGAATATATATAACTCCAATATCTTTTTCCATAGGTTCAAGTGCATCTTACCATTTTAGTTCTTCTTTCTTGTTTTTTTAATTACTTAGCAATGAACTTTCTAATCCATTTATGTTACTAATATATGCTCCTCAACAACACATAACACAAATATGAGCAGGTTCAAAGTGGAATTAAATTGAGATGCAAACATGATAGATACTAATATAAATAGCTTCCATTTCAAAAAGAAACATAAGTAATGAAGAAAGAAATTATACAGTAGTAAAATATGCACAAAAAAGCAAATTTCTGCTTACTACTTTTCACTTGATGCTCTCTCATTCTTTTACTCTAAGTTTGAACTAGATGAGAACATTAGGTTAAAATTTGAATTTATTTTGCATATATAAATGAAATTATATTAGTTGAAATGTTTTACAAATGATTTTCATTTTAAACTTGAAAGAGGATGAAGGAATCCTTTGTTTACTCCAATTATATAAGTAAATGCACCAATAATAACCTGATAAAATAACAACACATCCAAAATCTTCTTCAGACTCCTCGGGACCATTAGTATTAAATATAAAAAAGCATATGCATGTTAAGAAACAAACTGCACAGTAGTTAAATATGTAAAAAATTCTAGAAAGCACAAGAAGCAAATTTTTGTGTACTACTTAGTTTTCACGTTCTTTTACTCTAAGTTCGAACTATTTTAGAACAAATACACCTGAACTACTTTTGTGTATATGCACAAGATTATATTAGCCACAACGCTTTCATAAATGCTTTTCCTTCTAGAATGGGATGAGAGAATCCTCCGTTTGCTCCATTTATAGAAGTACATGCACCAAAGAAATATGACAAGAAACACAACATATCCAATAAATCTTCCTCTGACTCCTCATCTTTAACTATATGAAAGCATATCCATGATATCTAGAATAAAAAAAGTGCTTTAACACCAAATTTTCAATGTAACAGCATGAAAATAAACAGAAAGATGTAAATCAAAAACCATCATAATAATCGCAGTAACTTACCTGCCATAAATGAGATTGAAGCTTCACTTCAATTGCACGGGACATAGCAAGTGGGTCCAATTTTGATGCTTCTGTGAGAAAGGCCTGGAGAGCATCCCGAGTAGGTTGCAGCCGTACGCCTCCTGAAGTCACAATTGTCTCTAAAAGCCTCTCCTCATGACTCCTAACCACAGCGTGACCAGAATTCTCCCCATTAACTGATGTACTTATCACGCTATTTCTTGAATCGAGATTCCAACTACTGGAAGATGCACTCCTTGATGATCCAGATGATTGCCATGTTTCACCATGATGCTCATTTACTGGTTCATATATATCCCTGCTATCTATTTCTGTGGTTAGAGACCTCCTCAGATTGGGGCTCCGGTAAGTCCCACTATCATTTTTTTTCAATGAATGGGAAACAGCGAGGGATGTTATTCCTTGAATGATAGAAGCACTTCCAAGGCCCACAACTTCACTGAGAAAAGACTTCTTCTCTTCCACTGGCATCTCATAATTCGTATTACCAAAGCCTTCAATACGCTTATTGATGCTTTCAACTGGAGCTGTTGCTTTATTATCATCAGAAGTAAAGAGAGCAGAAACAGTTTCCTGAGCTGTATCACGAACAGATTTGTTAAGAGCATCCCCTTTCAAAGGATCCAAATTTCCCTTGTAATGAATTAGTTGGCGCAAAGCAGCTGAATTCCGTTGCATTTCCCTCCTGAATTCTGCTCCAGATTTACCCACAGCACACTTGATAAGTCTTAGAGCCTGTTATCAGTTCAATGGAATCAATGGAAACAACATCAAAATGCTTCAAAGAAACTGCAATATTTAGGTCTTGTTAATATTATTCCACACTATATAAGATATCAAATGGGCCCAAGTTTATTCAAAGGATTCACAAACAAATCTACAAAAAGTTGATAAAAAAGAGAAATTTAACCCTAAGCAGAATGCAAGTTTATCATATGAATGCTATCCTAATTCAACCAACTGCCAGAAGCAATGATAATGAAAGCAAATAATAGTGTCAATCTCCGCATACAAAGGCAGGCCCTAAAGATACAATTTCGTGCATTATTTCAATTTTGAAGAGTATATAGTTTCCAGCTAGGGTACTAATCAGGTACTTCATGATTTACAACGCATCACTGATACTGATAACAAACAACAGGCACAAGAAAACACAAATTCCAATAACACAGCTACTGATGCATTCAGACTTCTAAATCGGTTTAAAATGCATACCTTCTGCTTCACAACTGGACTCTTATGATCAAGCCGCTTAAGAATGAATTCCGAAACCTCCTTAACGATGCTCGGATGAGAAGTCCGCAGAAGCTCACAGATCTCCTCGACTTTATAGACGGGCGCAACCTTCTCCTCATCCGCAGTCACTCCATCTATCATGCGAGACCTCCAATAAGATTCTACAGCCCTTCGGCTCGCATCCATCGTCCCCCAATCCAGAAAAAAATTCCAAACCCTAATAATTCCAAGGACAATCAGTCCCCAATCTCGAAAAGACCGCCCAAATGAATCGGCAACTCAGAATACGAGAGCTTAGAACAAACCCCAATACAAACCGATCTATTGTGATGACCAGTTCAGAAACGAGAAATCTCTTAGGACTTCAAAGCATACCTAAAATCTTGTATTGAATGCCGAAAGAGAACTGCGAGGCGAGGCGAGGCGAGGCGAGGGATTGAGATTCGGGTGCTCCTTCCAGGCACGGATCGAACACGAGGTTGTCTGCTGAAGGAGAGAGACGCAGTAGATTGATTGGTCTTTTCTTTTTCTTTTTCTTTTTTTACTCTCTTGTTTGGGCGTTTACATTAATACCACTCAATTCCTATATATTTACATTCTTACCTCCTCAATTTTCTTTTTTATATTTATATCAGCTACGTAAAGCTTGAGCAAATCCAAATTTTGTTGAAATTAAGTTTGGGTTTGAATTTAATTTGCTCATTTTCATGAGCCAAAAAAAATGTAATTAATTATTTTATTATTATTAAATTAAAAATAATAATTATTTTTATGAATATAATCCGAAATTCTGACGGTCCATTTTTTCGATGCATTGGAGAGTTTATTTTTAACTTTTTTTAAGACGGAAAAATTCCCTCCTTTCCGATGTAGGACAAAAGATAAATGGAATTATGTGCGATATCTGCGATCCCCCTCCACATTTTTAGCACGTGCATAGCAACCGCAAGGCCAACTCTCCCCTTAATCCAACTTACATAAAAACGCGACAAATCCTATGTATTTACACATTTAACACCCATTACGGAATGAGGGAGCGCAGGCGCCAGCCAAATTTGAGGAATATTTACAAGCATACCACCGAATCCTATGTATTTATATATCCGCATACAAAAAAATATTCTTATTTAATTATTTCGAGTGAAAATAATAGAACATTCATGAACAAACATTTGTGCATGTTCGGCGCATTTATAAATCGAGCTAAGAAAATTGTTCACATTCAGCTCGTTTGCTTAACGAACAATCGAACACGAGTTATTTAATGAGGCGAACACGTGTTGATAGCAGATGATGAGTTGTGATAGCACTAGTCTCAGGGATTGTGCATTGAACTTGAATCTCTAGCAAGGTTGAAAAAAATGGCTTAGATGATGTTTCTAGGATTACAGTGTTTTAAGAGAGAGAGAGAGAGAGGCACTGCGAGAGAATATCCTGGATCCTCCTTCTCTCATATTAAATGCACTTTTATAATTAAAAATTTAGTAGAAAATACATTTAGTACATTATGAAATTCATTCATAGTGTCTTCATGAAAATAAGTGATGTGGATGTCAGGTGTCACTTTCTAAAAATTGATATGCTTATGTCCTTACTAATAATGATGATCATATATAGTTTTTATCCTAGTTGTCCCTCCTCTGTTTGGCTAGCTCACCTCTACTAAGAATATAAAATTCAACCACTTCGGTGGGTTGCTTTAGTTCAGCCACTTTAATAAGTGAGTTTGATCATTGTATTATTTTTTTTGTTAGAATACACATAGAAAGTCTATACTTAAGTATATAACGTTATTTACATGATTAATTAATTAAAAAGGACACCAGTTTAATTTTTAAAAATGAAACATTCATTTTATAGCATATATTTATAATATATAAATTAAAATCTAAGTATTAGATATTTTTAGTTTTTCATTATTTTATTTTTATGGTCCACCGTCATTTATTTTAATAATATTAATTAATTAATTAAAGAGAAAAGGGTCATGTCTCTTCCAAATAGACACCACATTCTTTCATTTTTATTAATAAATTAAATTATCATAAATCCTATTGGTCAATAAACACCCTGATGAATAGTGATTAATAATGGATAATTAAGAAAAATATTGTGTCTATTCTTTAGAGACATTTATATTTTCTTTGATAAATAAGAGAAGAGTTCTCTCTCTTCCAATAAGAAATGTATATTTTCTCTCCATCAAAAAGTGCAGAAAGTAAAAAGGATTAGAGAGAGAAATTTCATCTCTTTTGTCGAATTCTACAATCATGAATACAAATATGTATATCTCATTTTATGAGTATATGAAAATCATGAATTCAAAGATTTTTGTCATTATGAATTTTATGAATTTTTGGGTCATGAAATTGAATTTTTTATGAATTTAAAAATCCTAACATATAACTAACATTAAAAATCCTAACATGTGGTATCAAAGTCTTGATTGTTTAATTTGTGATTTTTTAATTTAGTTTTATTTATGCTAATTGCATAAAATTTCGGTTGTAAATTAGATCTTGAAATTAGATCACTAAAGTTAATAGATAAATTGACAAATTATTGTTTATTTGATGTCTATATCTTGTTTAATTTGTAAGTCACTAAAGTGGCCAAACTAGTATGTTTAATAGTGTCAAATTAAATAATTTCAATTACTCATAAGTATCTGATGTTTATTACGAAATAATTTTTTTTTATTTTATTATGGGTATATTGAAATTCATTGATTATAAAATCTTTATGGATCGTCTAAAGGTTGATAATTTGTTTTATAATTTTTTAATATAATTGTGACATATTTATATACTTGGTTGGATATGTTTATGTATCCAAAGAAAATAAACATGTCTAATTTGTGTATAAATAATTGTCAATTATATTATGCTAACAATTCAAGCATCAATTATGTTTATTATTGTGTATTTTTATATCACCCAGAAGATATTTTCAATCCACTATTAAATTTTTCATTTAATCTGATTGCATATGCATATTTGTCTAAGTTTAATACTCAGGGCATTAATGTATGAGCATGTTCTATTTATTTGCAGTATCTACTCCCATTTCTCTTCTTTTGCAAGTTACATTTATTCAATGAGCTTAATTTCTCTAAATTGTAGAAGCAAGTCTAGTTTCACCTTAGTGTTCTGGATCTTGCTTCGGTACAACTATTGAGATGTACCCTGCTCCTACTGATTCTAGCAAAGCTAAGCAAAAATCTTTTTATAAAATTTGGGAGAAATCGAACAGATTGAGCTTAATGTTTATGTAAATGGTTGTAGTAAACAGCATATAAAGTGTACAATTTTTAATGCTGAAAATGTTAAGTAATTCATGAAATTTGTTGAGGAATATTCTCAGTCTGACTTTATTGATAAGTCTCATGCTGGGACACTATTGAGTACATCAAACAATATGAAATTTGATGGTTTTCGTATTATGCATGAGCATGTCGTTGAAATGACGAATATAGCAACAAGACAAAACCTTGGGAATGAAGTGAATGAAAATTTTTTTGTGCAGATTGTCATTAACTCCTTGTCTCCTGAGTATGGGTCGTTTCACATGAAATATAACACTATGAAAGATAAGATCAAGGGGAAGCAAGGCTTAAGACAGAAAAAAATCACTTTATTAATCTCATGGGTCCTGAAAGAAAAGCTTTAAAGAAATTTGGAAAGATGAATGAAAAAGAGAAGGATAACTAAAGATTATTGTGTCATCTGTCCCAATTCACAAAGATGAACATAAAGAAATTAAGTGTCATTTTTGTATAAATTCTGGGCACTACCAAAATGAATGTTAGAAACACAAAGACTGGTTTGAAAAGAAAGGTAAGCCATGTGTTTCTGTATATTTGAATCAAATTTAGCAGAAGTTTTTTATGATGCTTAGTAAATGATTCTGGTTGTATCACTCTTGTTTCTAATACGATGTAGGGACGTAGGGATTTCTTATAACCAAATCATAAACCCAAATGAAAAGTTTATTTTCTTGGGAAACCGAGTCAAAGCTTTGGTTGAAGCCATTATGTAGGGATTTCTTATAACCAAATCGTAAACCCAAATGAAAAGTTTATTTTCATGGGAAACCGAGTCAAAGCTTTGGTTGAAGCCATTAGAACTTATCGATTAATTTTAGATATTGGACATCATTTAGACCTCTTTCAAACACTTTATGTCTCTTTTGTTTCTCATAATTTAATTTCACTATATAAATTTGATTATGTTAGATACTCTTTTAAATTTGGGAATGGGTGTTTCAATTTAATTAAACACAATAATCTTAGTGGTTTTGGTATTCTGTGATGATCTATATAAAATTAAACTTGATAATTTTTTTTTTGTTGAGACTTTCATGACCTTGTATCATAATGTTGGCACTAAATGTGATTTTATGAATAAAACTTCAGCTTATTTGTGACATAAACGTTTGGGTTATATATCCAAAGAAAGAATTGAAAAATTGATATAGAATGGAATCCTTAATGGTTTAGATTTCACTGATCTTAGCATTTGTGTGGATTGTATTAACGGAAAGCATACAAAACACACACTTAAGAAAGATGCCACAAGAAACACAGCTCCTTGAAATTATAAACACTGACGTTTGTGGATCTTTTGAAAATGGTAAAGTTAGTAAAAATTTGGAATCACGTAAAGTGGAAATCCAAGAAATTAGGGTTGAAGTTCTTTTACCTAAAATTTTTTCTCAAGTTGTTATTTCTATAGTTGTTGAATAGTCTGACAACTTACATGAACAGTAGATAAATGATCGAACACCTCATAATAAAACTATCACTAATGAACCTACATTAGATGAACCACATGAAGTTATGCCTAGACAGTCTCAACGACAAAGAAGGTCTGCTACTTCTGATGATTATGTGATTTATCTACATGAGTTTGAATTTGACTGGGGAGTCAATGAAGATCCAGTTTCATTTTCACAAGCCATTGAAAATGCAAATTCTTCTAAATGGTTAGATGCAATGAAAGATGAGTTGAAATCGATGGATCACAATAAAGTCTAGGATGTCATTGAATTGCCTTAAGGTTGTAAAAGAGTCAGGTGTAAATGGTTCTTTAAGACTAAGCGCGACTCAAATGATAATATTAAACGATATAAAGCTTAGACTTGTTGCTAAAGATTTAACTCAAAAAGTTGGCATCGATTATAAAGAAGCATTTTCTCCAGTTTCTGAAAAGTATTCGTTTAGAATTATCGCAAGTAGCAGCAACAACCAGAGTTAACCAGAGGAGGTGGCGGCGGTTGGAGATGGTCGCATGTAGCAACAGCTGCCGGAGTTGGTCAAAGGCTGCGATAGCTAGAGTTGGTCTGCAGTTGCAAGCGCCAGAGGCCGACGATGGTCAACGTCAGCCGGTGAGCTAGGTTTGATGATGGTTGTAGGCTAATGAAGCGGGAGGACGACGATGATTGGTGGTTGTGAGAGCAAAAGGCATTCTTTGGATCGTCGGTGCAAGATCTGAAACTTCAGCTCCCTCTTCTCCAGGCTCTAGTCTCCCTCTTGCTCGGGGTCTAGTTCCATCTCATGAGAGGTTAGAGCTCTATTAATGCAGTCCAGTTCGCAAATAAGGAAGAAATGCGGACCACTCTTGATCAGACGGTTCAAAGAAATTCCCTTGATCAAACAACGTTCGATGGACATTTCAGTACTTTAATGATGTCATAATTGAGTCATATTGGGCTCGTTGTATTCATCTTGTCAAGACGCTCGATTTTACTATAAATATGTATTCGAAATCCATTTGAACTTTCAATTATGCCCATAAAACTTTCAAAAACAATTTACATCTTGATCTGACTCGAATGGGACCATTTTTGTCTTGTTAGGTCCATCTTATCGAGCCGGTTATTTTCACTTTAAGTTTACTAAAATTAGAATTCTAAATAATTTTTAATAAAAATTTAAACATTTATTGTCCAAAAAAATTACCTCTCTGAGACCCATGTTATGACTCAGAATTCATGCCAATAGAAATTTATCATTAACATATCAATTCTAAACATAAGATAAATAATTAATGAGAAATTATCATTTAATACAAAATAATATGTACTAAAATTTCTTTCACTTCCAGAAGTGGGGCATTTCAATTCCACTCCGATTACACAAACAATCAGTCCATGACCACCTGACTTTATGTTATATAAAATTTATCAAATACAGTAAATTCAAATTTATCAAATCATATACGACAGAGACGAAGATCGTCCGCGATGACATGATAGAGTAAATCCCTTAAATCCACCCCGCAATCAGATTTAATAAATTTGAATTCGTCGTGAAAGAGATGGAACACGAGCAACATAAAAAAACGCCTATGGCTGAATTTATTTTAAATTTATGCTGGATTTATTTTAAATTTATGCTGGATTTACTTTAAATCCACACTAGGGCTGTCAAAAAAGCTCGTTGTTCGCGAACAGTTCGTGTTTGGTTCGTCAATGAGTTCGTGTTCGATTTATTCGATAAGTAAATGATACGAACGTGAACAAATTTTTTTCGTTCGGTTAGTTAAACGAACCAAACACGAACATTGATGCGTTCGTTCGTGTTCGAATCGTTATTGTTCGAAATATAAAATAATTTAAAATAATTGTATATAAAAAGTTTATGATATTTTAAAAAATTAAAATTTATAAATTATAATATATAATATAATATAATAATATTGATATTATATATTTATATAATATTACTTATATAATTAATATAATATATTAATATTAGGGATGTCAAACTGGCTCGTCATTCGCGAACAGCTCTTGTTCGGCTCGTTCGTTAAGAAACGAACACGAACAGTGATTTCACGAACAATTTCGAACACGAGCTTATTTCAAACAAACTAAATTT
>NW_018165259.1:46384-96565 GCF_001263595.1 Phalaenopsis equestris | reverse complement strand
ATCGAGCAAAAAGCCAAGAAGACACTGTCGCTTTCCAGAAAAATGAAATTCCAATTGTTTCTTTGCTCAAAAATTGCACTTTTACCAGTGTAAAAGATTAGTACCATTAAACGATGTCTCAGAGTTCCTTCATATGCATATGTGTTGCAAAACATTATCCTTTGAAGAAGGTGCTGAGAATTTGCAAAACAAAGCCAAGAAGACATTTTTTGAGACTACTCCTTAATGTTAGCCGAAAAATGAGCCTCTACTGAAACTCAGCACATGTAACCAAAGCACCCACAAGATGATTGCATCTAAACAGAGCCAATAGCCCCTAGATAGATGAACATTCATTGAAATCCCTAACCTATGTAATAATTAAAAAGAAATTCGTGGGAACAACCGAATCCATCCAACAACCGAACCCACCAAACAAAAACAGCAAGCTATAGAATGTAATGCACAAGTTAAGTAATTCCAGGGGTCTTATAGTGGCTAGCTCTCTTCCATTGATACAACCTTTCCTTGAGATTTCTCAATCCTCCAATGAACATATCAATTAATAGGTCTTATAGTGGATAGGTCGAAAAAACATCAAGAACACATCAATAACAAAATGTTATTACACCTTTTCCTAAGTGCCTCAACAGATAAGTAATCAACAAGCTCGAAAAAACAGCAAGTAATAGAATGCTGGAATCAAATATGCAGATGCACTCCAAAAATACCACACCACGAAGAGCATATCACTCTCCACTGGAATCAAAAATGCAGATGCACTCCAAAAATACCACACCACGAAGAGCATATCACTCTCCACAAAAGCAATTGCACTCTCCAAAAACATCAAAGCAGATACAGCAGAAGCCGAACCAAACAGGGGATTTCGAAAATGTATGTTCACTGTCAAAGTAAAGAATGGGGAAAACGAAAATAGTAGATGGAATTAAAAACACAACTTCCTGATCGCAAGCAAAAGAAGAAGGGAATGATCAATCCCCCTCCTAACCCAACTCAACATCATTCGGAGGAAGAAGAGCAAGGTATCATGACATTAACAAGCCAACTCCACATCAATTCGACAGCTCATATGCACTGTCATCTATGCACTTCACACTACTAATTGCATTAACAACTACCACTACACATGAATCAACCACCACAACCACAATCTGCGACCAACCTTGAGCCGTCAGCCACCAAACAAGAATGCGTTAAAGGAGAAGGTAAAGAGAAGGCAAAACCCTAGTGATGAAAGAAAGGGGTAAAGAACATCACAGTCGTTTTTTCCATGTGTTGAAGAAAAAATCGCCGAAGTAGGAAGGATAGGAGTAGAGAAAACATCACACTCGAAAAAATCGTAAAGAACCCTCAAATCTGCGATTAGAAGAAGAAAAATGCTCGTTATACCTCAGATCTGTCGATCGCGGGGCAACGAAGCAAGAGGACGAAGGAGAGCCGCAAGGGAACTCGTTAGGGCTGCAGAGAAACGAAAGGGGTAAGCGGGACAATGGGTAAGAGGAAAGCGGGGACCGCAGCCGCGGATCGATCCGCTTCGCCAACAATTTGCCGCGAAATGCCGAACCAAACACCGGAATGCGGGACGAAGCAGCGGTCGCACGCCGCGCCGCGCAGCAGAAACCGAACCAAACAGCGCCTAAGAGTCGACCCAAATAAGAGTGGACCCAAATTTGCTAAGAAAGCATTACAGATAAGTAAATATCATCATTAAATAACCATAGAAGATATCTTAAGTACATTAAAACACAACTCCCAAACACCAAAAAATAAAAAACAAAAACCACCAAAAATAAGAGTGCAGCCAAAAAAAACAATCTACATCAGAAAAGCCACCTCTTTAAACGCATTTGGGATAAAGTGCTATATAGGAAGAGTCATCTCTTGAACTCGTACGAGCCATCTGGCCTGATTGAAGATCCTGGCTGTGCAAAATCAGTGTGTAAGATCAGGGATGAGAAAATATGTTCCTTAATTAGTGAAATATTGTAGAAGACCATAGAGTAAATTAAAGCAAAAAACGAACATTCAATACCTATCAGTGTAATGGTTGATGTTTAAAATGGACATCTTTTTTTAAGAATGTGTACCAAAGAGGACAAATTTTTGTCTCCGTTAAGACAAAAATAGATAATTTCTTAATGGATGAGTGTTCAGTTAATAAGCTAATAAAATCATAGAGAAGGAATACTTGCAAGATCATGATTTTCCAACAATATTTCACAGGTAAACCTGAAAAAAGTGACATTTACATAAATACACACCTCCCAATTCAAATTTATTTACATATTTAACATTGTAAACCTGGAAAAAGTGACATTTACATATATGCAGACCTCACAATTCTAATGTATTTACATATTTAACATCTAAACATTCATAATTAGAAGCATACTGCAAACTCTTTAATGTCACATTGAAAATACCACCATCGCAATTTTTAAAACTGAAATACATCTCTTCATGCATAAGCTTATGACACCACGGTGTTATTAGTCCCTATTTTTAAAACTTAAATATATATTCGTGTTGAATGTTTAATGTTCTTACAGTAACGTATTTATTTGCCCTAATTTCTATGGAACATTCCTATCAAATTAATATCAGAGCTATTAATTCCAGAGGAATTAAAGAATGTATTGTTAGATGTCCCTATTGGTGTTCTTGCAATAAAATGTGTTTGCACTATATTCGATGGAAGATTCCTCTCAAATTGGTATCAGAGCTCCTAGTTCCAGAGGAATCAACGACTGTACTATTGGCTACAGGAGTCTGTGACATTCGGCACAAAACCTCGAGATACAATTGTGATTTAAGCTCTGGGAAGCAATAGCAAAATCGAGGTGTGCAAATAGTCGCAATACAGTAACGTGCTTGCTGGGAAGAGGTGAATCTCACAATATTGTCATAACTAGCTAGGAAACCTCATGATACAGTCGCGATTGAAGTCGCGATCGAATCCCACATGGTAAGCCTAGGAAGGAACCGCACATCTCCGTTGTGACCGTGATACAGTCGCGATCGAATCCCACATGGGAAGCCTAGGAAGGAACCGCACATCTCCGTTGTGACCAAAACAGAGAGATGTAACTCCCATCTTTCGCCTTCACCCGCTTCCGACAGTCGCGATCAGAGCCAGATGGGAAGGTCTGATAGGATTGTGACCTACAGCGGCTTGAAACTCCATCTTTCGCCTCCTCCTACTCTATTTTTAAGATCACGACGTACAGAGACCCGGAATTCATGTGCTTGCTGGGAAGGCGATGGCAAATTTTCCATTTCCTATGAATGACCGAAGAGTTAAGCTTGATGGGAAGCATCGAGATTCAAGCCGCTTCTTAATCATAGGAAAGTCATAATTTGAGCCAGCTGAAAGCGATCAAACCAAGAAAAACAGTCCAAATTCAAACAAACTATGGGATTGCGACATACAGGTTTCGAAAATGACAAGTAAAGGCGACAAAAAAAAATGATTTGGAGGAAAAATTGGAGGAGCATGTGAGCCAAATCACATCTAAAATAAATGAGCATTTCTCGTTGATGAGGAGCGATTTACGTCCATAGAGGGGTGATTTTCATCCATAGAGAGCAGATTTAGGACTCTAGAAGAAATAATGAAGAAACTTGTTGAGTATCATGCAAACCTGTCATCTGTAGTGGGATTGAGCGGCATCGTTAGAAGCGAACTAGAGTGGCAGCACTTGGAAGGAATAAGGTGACATTCAGACAGTAGGAACGCGCAGCAACAAGCGGAATGGGACGACATGCAATTCAAGGTTGGAGAAAATGAATTCGAAGGACTTTGGCTTGGAATAAGGAAACACGGTGGGTGGGAGACCCGCAGAGGACTGTATTCAATTGAGCTAGCACTTATTGTCACAACAATCTTCCAAGCAGAAGACGAAGCAAGAGCCTATGGGAACAAGCGTGCTGACTATGGGGCGAGCCAGAGGTATGGAAATAGGGAATTCAATATGAGTCGTCGAATGGAACCCAATCCCCGCTTCATAGGCAGAATGAACTTTGATTGAGAGAGTTGGGGAGGAGACTTCACATAAGAAAGTTCAAGATACTGTTCTTCAAGGGAGAAGACACATGGGTGAAAAAAACTAGTGGAGCAATTTTCACAGTGAATGGGCTAAACAGGGTTGTGTTTGGAAGGGAAAGCCCTAATTTGATTCTGGTTGGGGGAAGCTAATATCATATTCTCTTGTGAGGAATTTAATGATTATTTGCTGGAACGTTTCTGAGCCATTTTATAATTAGACATACATAACAATTCTGCATCGATTCAAAGCTAAGGAGTATAGTGAGATATTCGAGCTATTTTCAATGCGAGTGAGAGGAATTTCTGAAGCGGTATTGAATGGGAACTTTATTACCAGTCTAATGCTCGACATACGATAGCACTTCATCCATTGAAACCGCAAAATTTAGTAAAAATTATAGTATTAGCATAGTTGGTTGAAGATCATAATGCAATATAATAGGCTAATATGAGCAACACAGATGAAGTGTCATATCAAACTGTTACAACTACGATGACACCAAAAGCTCAAATAGTGTAAGTCCAGAGTGAGCCTTCACGAGACAAAAATTATGAGCAATAACCAAGAATGACACTCAAGCACCTTACAGAGACAGAACTAGAAGAAGCAAGCCAAGGGGTTATATTTTAGGTGTGATGAGAAGTTTATCCCAGGACACCATCACAGAAACCGAACATTACAAGTTCTCAAAGTATGTGATGAGAGGGAAGAAGAAAAAATAGAGGAAGTTGTGGGTGAGGAGGAACACCTATATTTTTTCTCACCTTGAGGACAAAGTGTCTTTTTGGGGGCCGCATTTTCTGTCCGGACTCCTGACATAGCTCTACGTGCCGCGGAGGTTATTCTTAAGTTATTTTCAGGTTATTTCTGAGTTATTTTCAATAATCCCGAAATAACCCAGAAATAACCCGCAGTCTTTATTTTTGGGTTATTTCGGGATTATTGAAAATAACCCAGAAATAACATGAAAATAACTCAAGAATAACCTCCGCAGAACGTAGAGCTACGTCAGGAATCCGCACAGAAAATTTAGCGCTTTTTGAGAGGGGAGTATTGTTATGTGGGTGTCTAAGGGGTAATTTATCTTTTTTTAACATAAAAAAAATTAAGTTTTTTATTATTTATAATTGTTTAGTATAAATAGACCCTAATATGTTTAGGGTTAAGGCTGCATGAGATTGGGTTTTGACTCTTAAGGTTAGCGTTTGGAAGAGATTTTCTCTCTCAAATTGTAAGGAATTGGGAGAAGTATTCTACCTCTCGAATTGTTGGTGCTTATATTTGTATTTGTGTTGAATTTTTGAAGCTCTTGCAAAAAAATATGTGTTTAATCTAATTTCTATGGAAGATTCCTATCACACTCTCAAATCCAAAATGAGCATGCGAGCATTAATAAACACAACTACTAAAAACTCCATTATAAAATAATAAAATGGAACATTCACATTAGTTCTCAAAAGCTATCACAGGAATATAGCATTCAGAAACCTAACAATTTAACATATGGGAGTGTCACAAGCGTACCATAAATTTTCCTCGGTTCTGAATATAAGCACATGAAAATCTGACCTGCTTCTGCTAAATAGAAGATGCATTATGAAATCTGATTTAGTTTATGCTACTTTTTCATCACAGATAGATCCTTCTGCTTTCATGATCTGCACTCTAAATTTATATTCCAACTTATTAATAAGTTCGAATTCGCAGATATCCCCTCTGCAAATGTTATTTGCTTTCGCAAAATCTACCCAACCACCAAGGAAGCCTACAAAACTGTTGCTCTTGTGATACAAGACCGGCCAGCATCTCATGGATGGATCCTGAAGCACAACGATTTTCCTTTTGTGTTTCAATTTAACTATCTGGCAAGACAATTTGCTTTGAAATTCCTGCTTGTGGAATGAATAATATTAGATCAAATCGATAATTTGGACTGCAAATGATATAAAATTTTCAGCTTCACAATAGAAATGAGAAATTAATATAACAGCGCTTCGATATTTCATCTAAAGAAATAGGAATTTTGTAAGCTAACACGTGAGAGTTGGATATCTTACAACATCATTACACCAAGGTGGATATCCCAGTTCATAACTAAAATATGTTAAACCAATAAACAAGCATTCGAGAAGGTTAAAAAAAGAAACAAAAAAAAACAGGAAATAATACTACCAATTAAGTGGATATTAAAATAAACCTTTTTAATATAAAGCCTTTCAATATCAGCACCTAAAAATCCAACACCCTAACAATTATTATCATCAGCTTTATCACAACAAACTTGCAGACCACAGATTTGAAAAAACAAAGTTATTCAAGAGAAAAAACTATTTAGTGATCACTAAATCATGGCAGCCAATAGCGCAAATGTCAGAAACTCAAGCATATTCCCATTAACAACATTAATTTTTATGAATTAATGAATAATAGCGACAAAATGTTATAATACTGAGAAAGATTCAAAAGAAAAAGTAACGTTATATCAAAAGCACAACAACAAGTCTGTAATTAGACTTGAGTTAACATGATCAATCTCATAAAGCTCAAAAAAGGGATCAATAATCCATAGCAATGTATGATAAAAAGTGATATAGCTGTAAGAGTATGTGGACAAAGTTATTAGCTTTTCTTATCATGAGATTTTACTTTGCTGGAAAAAAATTTTCTAAGAGATGATTAATTCATAGAGGTACATATGTCCATTGTAATGCATGTAATAACACAAATTTAGTAAATTTAAGTAAAATACTAATAGTTACTTTAAGTGAAATAAATAATAATAATAATATTTATTTAATAATTTCATATACCATACTCATCTTGAGTGCATTTAAATTATTAATTTTATTTATCAAATAAACACAGCTACTAATTGAAATTCTTATTTTAAAAAAATGGTGATTGCACTAACTAGCATCAGCTCAATTGAATTTTATAAAAGGGAAACAGGGAGGCAAAGTTCATGGGGGCAAACAGAGAACAAAGAGATGGAAACGAAGGAATGGATGCCCTACAGCAAACCGAGAGTGTAAAGCGAACAAGCAAATAAGGAAGAAGAGGGAAGCTGAGTGCTAACATGGGCGGAAACATGCATGTGGGACAAGACTTTCATATCTGGCTCCAAGCATGAAGGCTAGGGTTTGATGTCAATGAAATTATTTTTTCTCTAGGATTTTCTTCTTCAGCTAGGATTTGTTGAAAAGTATACCAAAACTTAATTTAAACTTCTTTGCTCTCTTTCTTGAAGGCACGTTGATTAAAATGCCATGCTAGAGTCTCTTTTTTTTCCTTCGCAATTAGAAGGTAGACTGGGAAAATGAGGCCGAACTCATTGAAAGCTTTTTTCCAAGGTATTAGAAGATAAACGCCAACCTCAGTTTAACATTTTTTAGGGAAAAAAAGATTATTGAGAATAAATTGATGCAAGATCTTCTATTTGCCTGCAAATTAATATCTATGAAAAAACTTAAATTTTCTAAAATTAAGCTCAATATGAAAATTTGTTCTAATTAAAATGTTTACAGGTAAGCTTGATTGGAATGCATGCAAATAAATTCATCTAAGTCTACTAGAGACTTATTCATCTAAGTCTACTAGAGACTTTATTAGGTGAAGTTTTGATTGTTAATGGAGATACATACTTATATAAAAGGAAAGAATGTAAATATTTTATTTAAATGAAAACTCAAAAGACTAAATTTTTATTTAAATGAAAATTTACAAGATCTATGCCATCCACTTCTCTTTCAGATAAACAACAATTTTTAAGTTTTATAATTTAAATTGAATGGACTAAGGATTACAATTTTCTTACATAGCAAATTAAAAAAAATATATAAACATTAAATCATTATTATATGAGTTGATGTTCATCTTCTCACGAAGAAATTAAATAATGCATAAAGTATTTACAATGCATAACTATATGATTTATATTTTTATGTAGAAAAGGGTTAATAGATATTTGCTATGTAATTTGCAATAGGTAATATAATGCGAAATTCCTCTAATTACATCTTGAAGCATGATATTCAACAAAGTTAAATATACGGTGGAATATGAAATATTATAGTTAGCTAATTAAAATAAATTAATGAATTACAGTACAGGATATACGTGATATGTAGTCATATTTATAATGTGATAACTATAAATAAAACATAAGAGTAGCCAAAAGGGTAGATGATTTGCAAGACACAAAATCATAGGTTTTAAATTAATTAATTATAGGCAGGTTACGAGTTTTAATATCATGTGTGATTTTTAGGTTGAATTTGTGATGTGTGTGGGCAAGTTAACAGCAAAGCCAAACTAGATCTGTGAAGATCAAGACCTTAAGGTGAAACTAAAGATGGGTTATTACATTTCTAAGTTAAGTTAGTAATTCATGCTTTTAAATCAGCTGCACATTATAGGTATGCTTTGATTAAATTTTCTTAATTGATCACATGATGTATTGTTACAAGTCTAATAACCTCTAACAATTTGTCAATGGATCAGTCATATCTTTAAAATGAAATGCATATTCCAATATAACCCCATGAGTAATTATTTTGTAATATATAGTAGTTTCTCGTAGAAAAACTTAGCTTCTCATGGAAAGACATTAGTTTCTCATAGAAAAACTTCAGTTTCTCATAGAAATACATGAAACTTTTCATACAATGATATTTTATGTTGAAATGAATGCAAATAAATAACATACATGTACAAATGCTTGCGTGTGCACATTATTGAATGAAAGTTATACCCTTATGGAACTAGTTGGGAAATTATGTATCCGCACACAATGATGATTTTTTCTTCCACCTCAAATAATAGAAGAAATAAAACCCACACCTCACTGTATCAAAACGGGGTAAATCGGCCAGAGGTTAGTTACTGCCTTTCCACTTCAAACAGTAATGAACTTGTTCTACGCCCCACAGTGCTGACGGAGAACACATTAGCAAGGGGTAAGTTAGATTTTATTTAAATGGTGCTCATAAGACAAATGTATAAGTTTAAAGAAGCATATTAGTTAAAAGTATCACGAGTTCATTAAATAATTAGACTCTTACACGATAAAATAAATTATTTCACACCATTCTTCAGTGTATAGTTCAGGTAACATCGATAATCATAGTTATTATTTAAACGTTCAGCACATATAAGATTTTTCTTATAGATTAAAAAGGATTATTAGCGTAAATGTTGGCCCATTTCTTTAAAATACCATGATGTAGAATTGCAATTGACCCACTATATTTTGAGAGCTCGTTATATTGCTTAATTAATAATTAAATATTAAATAAGTGTTAAAAGATAATCAATGTACCGTTTGCATGACCACACAAGATGAGAGAAATTCATATTTCAATTTTTTTGTTTAAATCTCATTAATTTATTGTGCTGTTGTTGCTTTCCGGTTTCAAATATAATTAGAATATATCTAAATTTTATTTCTTTAGTGATCTAAAGTTGAGACATATTACAAACTAATAAGATGCCTATGGAGAGGAGGAAGAGTATTTTGGTCCCCATTTTTAAGAATAAAAGGGATGCACAAGAGTATGCAAATTACGGAGGAATTAAATTGATGTGTTATACTTTAAAATTATTGGAGAGGGTAGTTGAATATTGATTAAGAACTATTATAAAGATTTCTCATAATCAGTTTGGATTTATGCCGAGCAAGTCTACTATGGAAGCTATACATTTATTGAGAGGTTTGATGAAAAAGTACAGAGAGAGAATAAGGAGGATCTACATATGATTTTTATTGATATATAAAAAGCTTGCGATAAGGTTCCAAGAGATATTATTCGGAGATTTTTAGAGAAGAGAGGTGTTGATATGACTTATATTCAAGTCATTAAAGATATTATATTAGAGTTGTTACTGTGTTCGAACATAAGGAGGATTGACCAATTATTTATCAATTTTAGTTGGATTACATCAAAAATCAACTTTAAGCCCATTATCTTTTTGCTTTAGTTATGAATGCACTTACTGGACATTTACAAGAGGATGTACCTTAGTGTATGCTTTCGTTGATGATATCCTTCTTGTGGGTAAAATTAGAGAAAAAGTTCAGGAAAAACTTGAATTATGAAGGTCTACTTTGGAGTCTAAAGGCATTCATTTGAGTGAACTAAAACTGAATACATGGAATGTAGTGGTACTAGCTCTAGTGACCGAGTTGTAAATATGGGTGATCAAATTATTAAAAGATGTGAACGCTTTAGATATCTCAAGTTTATTGTTCAAAGTGATGGTGATTAAGATGAGAATGTTATTAGTAGAATTCAAGTAGATTGATTGAAGTGGAGGAATGTCTCAGGCCTATTGTGTGTTAGAAAAGTAACGCTTAGACTGAAAGGAAAATTTGATAAGATGGTGGTGAGACCTGCAATGCTTTATGGTGCAAAATGTTGGCCTTTAAAAGAGAAGCATCAAACTAAGTTAAGTGTTGCCGAGATGAGAATGCTTAGGTAGATGAGTGGCTTTAAACTTAGAGACAAAATGTGAAATGAATATATTCGTGATAGGGTTAGTGTAGCTCCAGAGGCGGACAAAATTAGAGAGAGTCATCTTAGATGGTTTGGTCCCATTAAACGTCAACTATCTGATGATTCGGTTAAGAGAGTAGATGTTTTAGATTTGACTTATGTTAAGGAAGGCGAAGATAGAGCTAAAAAAGACTAGGGCATATTGTATAAAAAATGATCTTAATTTATTAGAATTAAATGAAAATGTCACTCAATAGGGCACAACGAAGAAAAAGGATTCATGCAGCCGACCTCACTTAGTGGGATGAAGGCTTTTTGTTGTTGTTGTTGTTGTCATCATCTAAAGTTATTAGCCAAATTTTGATTTCTGTCCTACATTTTTGCCTTAATAATTCCAAACTTCTTGGCCGACTAATGACAATGCAACCATCCAAAAAACAAAAAAATTGTTCCACAACAGCGTAAGGAGATCTATTAAAATTTGGGTAACTTTTTTTTTAAATGGGCGTCGTCATAAGATGGTTTTTTGCCAATTTTATTTAACTAATAACCAATCCTCAATAAATGGTGCATGATATAAACAAAATTGATGGTGTGATACATCTGGCTTCAAAATTTTCGAAAATAACCTTTACTTTTAAGCACAATGGTTTTCCATAGAAAGACCCTTTTTCAAAAAAAATAAAAAAATATTAGCTATTCAACTAGATTTTACTAAGCAGCCTACACTAAGACATTCATGATGGCACACTCATGCTTGAAGTTCATACTTAGATGGTACTTGAATCATATAACATTTTCTTTTCCAACGCCCTTTTTAAGTTTATTCAAATAGTGCTCTATGATATTAAAAATTACTATCAAAAGTATAAGCAGAAGATGCAACGGAATATTATTGACAATAACATCCAAAAGTGCGGTACTACAAAGCTTACTTGCCGTACCCTCCAGCTTAATAATGAGGAGAGGGTAAAACAATAAATCATGGGTGTTAATCTTATTTAAGAAATTAATTATCATCTTGGAAATAGTCATATTAAAATATTCCAAGGATGTACTCACAAGGGAGGACTGAACATCATCAGATAAGCAAACGCTGAAACTAACACAACTGGAAGATGGAATGTCAGCTGAATCTGTTCTATCAGTTTTGAGTTTACATATCCAACTAGAACAGGGGGTAACATTCTTTTCATCCTCATCAAAAAAGGCATCATGAGCACAGCCTGAACAATTAGCAAAACAATTTCGGATGAGAACCCATCGTTGAAGGAACAATTAAATGTTCTGTAATTTATCTGAAAAGCATGAAATTCTAAAAGCAAGAAACAAATCACCCGTTTGCCGATCATTTTCTTTAACAAAGCATTCAGGAAACTTTTTGCAGCTCTGCAGGCCACTTTCAGCTATTGTAGAACTTCCTGAAAGATAATATTTTCATCAGAAGGCTTAAAATTATGGAAGAAAAACAAACGTGCCCGTTAAAAAATGTCCATGCCATGTTTAGCAAACTAGGTATCCATTCCTGAGACCAATTTACATATTATGTGAAGTTTGCAAATTCATTTACACAAGAACAGCATATTTTCCATTTAGACAGAAAGGTGAACATCAATTTTTTTGTATATCTTGCACGATCTTGGAGATAGAGACTTAGTACATGTTCTGGTATAATTGGTTTACAAATGAGTAAAAAGCTGCATATTTGAAATGAGTTGTTATAAACCGAGATATAGTAATTAGTGTGCAGATCAGCAGCTATTTATATCAACATCAACTGATTTCCTTGTATCTCACAATACGACTAATAAATGAACATTTAAGCAATTATGAAGGCGATCGTTCTAGTAAAAAGATTTCTTTAGAGAACTTGACATCAGAGAAAGCATTTCTTTGCTGAATTAGAAGCACCATGATTGCGATATTGTAGCCCAAGCTACCTTTGGTCTGAGGAACTTCATATTCCTCACTGATAGACAGCAAATTTATGTTCTTCTCATCGGTGTGGTCCAATGTGGGGTTGGAGGAAACTGCTGAGATAGTTTCACACGGTACACCAGTTTCCAGATGAAAAGTAGCATGATCATTTTGGCATAAAGGTTTTTCATGTCCATTTGTGTTGCAGCTAGGTCCAGTTGCCAGCTCTATTAATTTTTCATCAAGAGTAGTGTGGCATATACCATCTGCTGAAACGAAAAAATCAGCAATTCCCTCAGGTTTTATCTTATTAAACCCCATTTTAAGACTACATTCTGCATGTTCAAGATTAGTTAGAGAAGCCATTTTGTCATCATGCAGCTCACAGTCGAGCATTTCATGGTCATATGAATGTTCTTGGTCTACTTTTTCATTGTTTCTCATTTCATCATGCTCTTTGTTCAGCTGCATTAGTGAGCCACACATTTCAACCGACTCCTCTTTAATATCAGAATGTGCTTTAACAACCCAAGTAGCAGTTTTTGTCATGGCATCGGGTTCTTCTACTGTTTGTTTTGATGGTAGGAGAGGAACTCCTTTCCCTGTTGTGTTCATCGTGTTTCTGATGATTTTACTTGCAACTACGTCAATGTTCTCTATGTCTGAATTCACAACCTCAGTGGGAGAAATCGCATTTAGTTCCCCAACTATCGCATCACTATTTCTAGGAAATGTTTCTTCAGAATCATGAACTGTGATATCCGATTTTTTGGGGTTTGAGTCGTAAAGAGGTTTCTCACCTGCACTTGAAAGTTCCAGAACCCCTTCCGACTTAGAATCACTTTCAATCATGAGAGCCTTAGGGAAATCAAACTCAGCAGACATTTTTTTCCTCTTTAAACATTTCAGAACTTCAGTGCCCATTTCAGAACTTCAGTGCTTCAGTGCCGGATGGGCTATGTTTCTCTTCTGATGATTGTGATACTTTTTTTTGCCTTTCAGGAATTGTAATATTAACAAGTTTTAAATCAGAAGCACATCTTTCTTTTGCACATTTTCCCTTTCTTCTTTTCATTTGAAAGTTTACTCTCTCCAAGGAACTAGTCCCAAATATTCGTGCAGTAAATAGTAATCCACCAGTGTAAGTAAATAGAACAAACTCCCCCACTGTTATAGAATGGTCTGAGACAAAATCATGCCAACCATTTTGAAAAGCCAATGAACCGTCCACAATTGAGATCTTCACAGTCCAAATCTTTCCATCAATATCTTTAATAAATACATAATTTTTAGCCAATCCTTTCAAGATGCAAGCCGCCATGGGTGGAATAAACTGCATAGGTAAAGGATGAAGACCAATGTTAAAAACCACATCTACGTAGGTGACAAGCATCCCAATCATAGCCAAACAGAAATATAAAATTTATTTCAAATTAACTCAGATCTTTTAATTAAGCCACTGGCATTAGAAATTTCAGTGCACACAATCTAAAAAAATAATAGCAAAAATGATGCAAATTAGACACAGAGGAGCAACCCGTAAATGATTTCAACGTTTTACTACACAAAATGCTCCGGCTCCTAGTTCATAGATTCAGAAACCAAAGAAAAATATTAACTATGAAAAGGTATTCTATTAAATTAACGTTAAGATATTTATATTGCAACGACTCATTCAATAACTCTAGTATCCACTAACAAACTCGTGCTGTTGTTGTAAGAAGCATCAAGCGTTTGCTTCTTAAGAAGTAAGAAGTTTAAGACGAATGGGACTTCTTTGCTGGGTTGACAAAACCAAACCCCTCAAACTAAAGATAACATATTCCACTTCTTCTTCCTCATCCAATTTAAATAAAAGTCTCTCTGACAACTCCATCAATCCCACCAAATCGTCATTTTCTTATTTAAAGCATGAAAATAACCAGGATCCAATTACAACATTAAGCAGAACAAATTCTAACATATGCCGCAAAGCATATCAATAATTACCTACCAATGTGTGTAACAAATACCATGGCATCATTACTCCCAAATAAGCTCTTCAACTCATAAATCTGGCTAAAAAAAAAAATTAATAGCTGGGAAACAGCACTTGCTCCTAACCCAATACAAGATTCTCCAAGAATAAAAATTCCTACTACAAGATATATAATAGAAACAAATTATAATATTCCATAAATAATTTCAATAGCCAACATAAATTCCTGTTATAAATTCTTTTTACATTAATAAATAATTCCAACATCATTGCACTAATAATTTCATCAGCAGAGAAACAGAACTTGGAAAACATCAAAATATTATTTCTGTCAGATATATATATATATATAAGAAGAGGAGAAGGTTCAACGAAAATAGTAGCAAACAAAGACAATGGCGGTGGAAAAGAGTGCAAGAGAAGAGGATCACGCATACCAAAACTTCATGGAAATCACCAATCAATACTTTAAAGAATGATAACGGGCATGGATTAGGTGGCGGCGGCGACGAAGAACGTGGCTTCCTACCACGTTTCTTCTTCAAGGTTGTTGCTAAGCATTCTAAGGTCGGTTGCTTCTTTCTTCCCCTCCCTCTAGCGACCACCTTCTCCTCCGATGGCATCTCCTCACCTTAAACCCTAGGAAACCCGCAGCAAAACCATCGCTAAAACCCCAACTCTCGCAGCAATTACCCTTTTTTCCCTATTTACAGCTGGGTTCTTCACAAGGATCGCACTATCCGGCTCTTCAGATCCCTCAGCCAATTGCATTCACTTCCCAGTGCAGAACTGTACTCAAAAGCACCGACGCATTGGCCTATGTGCTCGGCCACGATAAAAGAATGAATAATAATAATAATAATTAACAGGCGAGCTGAGCAAGTACACGAGCGAGCTCAGGCTCAGCTCATGTTCGATTCATTTATATTTCGAGCTCAAAAAATGTGTTCGTGTTCGACTTATTTACTTAGCGAGCTGAACACGAGTCGTTCACAAACAAAGAGTCATTTTGACAACCCTAATCACATAGTCATAAGATTTTAAGGATTGATACAATATTTAAAGCATCATTTGAATCTAATATAATAATTTTTATTATATTTTCTTATTTAATACTTTTAATTGATCATAAATCTTTGTAGCCCCGTAGTCAATTATTTTTTAAAAAAATACTACTCATCTTTAGTAATATTTCGAGCCAAAACGAGCCGAACACGAACGAACAAATATTAGTACGTGTTAATAATAATAATAATAATAATAATAATAATAATAATAATAATAATAATAATAATAATAATAATAATAATAATAATAATAATAATAATAATAATAATAATAATAATAATAATAATAATAATAATAAGGAAAAATTACATATAGAGCATTTAATTTTATGCATTTACTTATTTTATATCTAAATTTTATTTTTATATGATTAGAACCCTAAGATATGAAAAAGTGGATTACTATTTTCATCCTTTTCATACATAGAAAAAAGTGCTCTTCATGTAAAAATCAAAATTTAAATATATAGATAAATTTATAAGAATTGTTCAAATTCCATATTTGAAAATTTAATTTATAAAAACACTCAAAATATTTCAATATTAATTTGAGTATTTTTAAAGTCAAATTAATTTGTTTTATAAATAAAAATAGATTTTAAAAACATTTTAAATAAATTTGTAATTAAAAATATAAGAAGAATAGATATGATCTTAAACAAATCCTGATTTGTGCCAAGCCTACTGAGCTTTGAGATCTAATATTTAAAAATTAATAAATTAAAGAGATATTTATATACATTTCACAAAGTTTTTATATAATTAAATATCCAACATCGAAACTTTCATATTCACTTGAATATTTCACAAATCTTTAATATTATATCAAAATATCATCATCATTATATTTTTTTAACTAAAATATAAATTTTAATGTGGGGATTTATGAGATTAAAATGTTACAAATATAAATATCAAAGTTTTAAATTTACTTATGTAAATACATAATGAACATCTGAAATGCAGAAATGCAATTACATGGATCTCATGGAGATCCAACGTACCACTAGGAAAGGGCAACAGCAGTTTAAATCAGCTAGCAATATTATAGTCGGACGAATCGTGAGTCAATCAAATGAATATTTTTCTGAACCGAAGAACGTCATGTGCCTAGACTAGCGGCAATTAAACTGATACAGATGAAATGCAATTACATGGATCTTATGGAAATCCAACGTACCAGGAAAGGGCAACAGAAGTTGAAATCAGCTAGCGATATTATAGTCGGACGAATCATGAGCCAATCAAATGAATATTTTTCTGAACCGAAGAACGTCACGTGCCTAGACTAGCGGCAATTAAACTGATACAGAAGTTTGCACAAGATAAATGGTCACGTAGTAGAACTTCTTCTGACCCTCTATGAAGAATTATTGCTTAAAGAAAGGTTGTCTATTAAATTACGGTGACACTCCATCTGCTTGATAGAATAACCCTTCCTAAAGACAACGGGTTTTCTAATGGGACCCCCTCGAAAAAATCGATCGAGCATCTGTCAGTTGGTTGAATGATTATACCTGACCGAGAGAGAGCTAAACAATCAATCCGAGTAGTTATGAATGTGAAATGACACCATAGACAGATACATATATGGAATGTCGCCAATGACAGTTACTAGGGTCAAATGATGTCAAGGTCAGTTACAAATATGTAAGGATGTAATTGTTCATAAATGTATTATAACTTTCTCATTAAGTTAGAGACAATCATCTAATTCACTAGTCTATTCCTATGATCTGTAAATAGGATATTCATTTCTACATTAAAGACTACTAGATCTACTCCCAAAGAATTTGTTCTATTTGTGATTTTCTTTGTCTTTTAATCTCTTTTTTTATTCCTCTCATCCGAGCAATGCTCTATTCCTTGAGCATGATCTGAAGGAAATTCTAAAATTCAATATCCTAAAAGGTGCGGTGAGCATTGAGTCATGTCTTTAACAGAAAGAGGAACGCATAATGGAGAAGGAACGCACAGAGGAGAAACTTCTAACATGGAGTCCATCAAGGAATTCATGCAACAACGAATTCATGAGCTCCATGATCAGATGGTGGTTCAGATTTTGGAAAGTGGTACTGGAGAGGAGAGCGCAACCTCTCCCACAGCATAATCCTAAAAAAAAACAAACCTCAAGGCCAACTGGCGGCTTAAGGAGTCGAGCAGATAAAAGAATCTCTGAACCAAAATAGTGTTAGATTGAATTTTAGCGCCGACTGAAGAAAGCACTCTCCTAGCACATCGTTGAACAAACCTCAAGGCCAACTGGCGGCTCAAGGAGTCGAGCAGATAAAGGAATCTCTGAACCAAAATAGTGTTAGATTGATTTTTAACGTCGACTGAAGAAAGCACTCTCCTAGCACATCGTTGAAGCTAAACCCTCATAAACGTTCAAGGTTCCCTCCTTAGTATCATATAAAGGCCAAAGTGATTTGGCCGACCATATTGGATCCTTTGAGTTGGTCATCTGCCTTCTCAAGATTTCTGACATATTAAAATGTCGATAGTTCTACACCTCCACGAGAGATTTGGCACATAGATGGTTTAATGGACTTCGTGTTGGTATTATAAATTCCTTCACATAGTTCAAGAAGTTTTTTACGGTGCAGTTCGCTAGTGCCCAGAAACGCCGCGAGAATTTAAAATCCTTGAGGATTGTGAGGCAGAGACCAAATGAGAGTCTATAGACTTACGTTTCTAGAAGGAGATGCTCAAGGTGAGGAACTTAGAGGCAGCAATCGCTAATGTTGCCCTGACATAAAGGCTGAAGAGTGTGAGTTTTAGATATTTCCTAAGTTCGCGAAAGGTTGAAACTTTGGCTGAACTTTTAGAGTTAGTCAACGAACACATCGTAGTAGAGGAGTACATGAACCCGCCTGTCTCAAAAGGCGAGAAGTCCAGTGGTTGATATGACAAAAAAGGTTCATAGGATGATGGGTGGAGAGAGAAAGATGGCCCTCGTCCTAAATGTCAAAGAGGTCGGTTAGCGGTAGAAACAGGTATCCCGACCAAAATTCCTGAAAGCAAAGCTGATCAAACGATTGTTCAATCGAAGATCAGAAGGCATCGAGACCCACTCAGCTGATGGTTTCGATGACAAAACTATTGTAGGTTATCCAGGACAAGGAGTATTTCTGAAAGGCTCCACCAATGAGAACAGAAGGCCGTCTTCAAAATATGAACAAGTAATTTAAGTGCCATATTGACCAAACCATGATAAGGAGGAGTGTAGATACCTCTACAACTTGATTGAAAAATTGATACGAGACAGAAAGCTCAAGGAGTTTGTGGCCCCTGAAGTTCATACTCAGTGGAAGAAGAAGGCATCTGCAGAAGAAGATTCAGATGGACATGTCCGAGCAAATGTTATCCACATAGCAAAGATAATACTAACAATATTGAGAGGTAATTGGATCTTAATACTTGATAGAAAAATGAGTTGGTCGGGAGAATATTGTGTTGTGGCTTCCAAATAACATCCACATAACAAAGATAATACTAACAATATTGAGAGGTAATTAGATCTTAATACTTGATAGAAAAATGAGCTGGTCGGGAGAATATTGTGTTGTGGCTTCCAAATAAAATCTACGACAACCAGAGAGCACCTCTATCTTTCAGTCATCGTACATTTTGAGGGCACAAACAATCAAGCGAAGTAAAAAAGTGCTGATAGTTGGACTACGATTAGCCCATGAAATAGGTGTTTGAAATTTAGCAACAAAATCAGATTCCCAACTTGTTATCAATCAATTCAATGAAGAATTTAAAGCTCAAGATAAAATGATAATCAAGTATTTAAACAAAGCAAAGACGGAGATAAGGAAGTTCAAAAGCTTCTAAATTGAGCATGTAGGGTGAGAGGAGAACCAAATGGTGAACCTCTTATTAAAAAACACATGCTTCAAATATAAGGCACCACAAAGGCTTTTCTGACCAACTATAGAAGAGTCAGAAGTAAAGAAGGTTGAGACCAAGGATGTGAAAAGTTGGATAGATCCCTACGTCCACTACCTCAACATGGGGAAGATCCTTGAGGAGGTGACAAACCCTCTAAGGTTCAAGTTCAAAGTCACCCAGTACAGCCTAATCGGAGTTGCACTTTTTCAAAGGTTAACCACTTCATTGCTTCTAAGGTGTGTAAGAGAAAATGTGGTGGAAGAGATCCACTGGGAAGTACATATTGGTGAATGTGGAAGTCACTCTAGCAAAAATTCCTTAGCTCATCATGTGCAAAGACAAGGTTATTTCTAGTCAACCCTCTTGAAGGAAGGACACAAAATAATTTTCTTGAAGCTGCGAGCAGTGTCAGAAATGCACTCCATTGCAACATCAGTCAGCGCAGAAATTGCAACCAATTATAAGCCCATGGCATTTCACTGTTTGAGGACTTGATATACTTAGGTCGTTTCCACCCTCGAAAGGATAACAAAAGTTTCTTTTTGTTGTCGTTGAATATTTTTCTAAAGGATTTGAAGCAAAAGCTCTGGCTTGAATTACTGCAAAGGTTGTCTGAAATTTCAACTGAACATATATTATTTGTCGGTATAGTTTAGCCAAAATACTCATAACAGACAACGTAACCCAGTTTGCCAATCAAGGGGCTAGGGACTTTATCAGAGTTATGGGGTCAACCTAAAATTTGTATCCATGCTTCACCCATCGACAAATGGTCAAGCTGGGGCTACAAACCAAATCATCATAAAAAAGCTAAAGAAAAAGATTGAGGGTGTTGGGAGTAATCAAACAAACTTGCTTTCATCTGTCCTTTAGGCCATCCAAACCACTCCTTCATCAGCAACCGGGCAAACACCACACAGGCTTTCTCATGGAATAGAAGCAATATTATCAGTCAAGTACAATCTTCATAGCAAGAGGGTAGTCACTACAACATCTTTCAATGTAGAGAGGCTTGCTGACTAGTAAGACAAGAATGACGAAGGAGCTTCACTCTCCCTTATTCTGCTAAAAGAAGTTTGAATAAATGCAATTTGAATTGTCACTCTACACCGCATTTACAAACTTGGATGATGCATCACATTTTTTCTTAGTCTGTTTCTTGAGCTTTGGACAATCTCTCTTCATGTTTTTTCTTAGTCTGTTTCTTGAGTTTTGGACAATCTCTCTTCATATGATCCGACACCTTGCACTTGTAACAATGAATGTACTTGTAGCAATGAATCGTCTTTCTGCATTTAGACTTTGATTTGAAATTTTGTCTTCCAGAACCCCCCTCTTCTTTCTTCCACGATCCTGATTACCCTTAACACATAAACTATCACCATGAGAGCTTTCCCTTGCATTCTGTTTCAGTTGGTTGTGAGCCAATAATGCTGCAATAATCTCATCAACTTTGATTGTTTCTTTTCCATATGTAAGAGTAGTCACCAGGTGTTCATAAGAGGGAGGAAATGAACACAACAAAATCATTGTTCGGTCTTCATCCTCAATACTCACATCGAGTCGTGTTGAATCTGTAATTATTTGATTGAAGACATTCACATGCTGCACCAGATTAGAGCCTTCTTGCATCTTCAGCCTATACAACTTTTGCTTCAGATACAATTTATTTATTAGAGATTTGGACATAAACTGAGTTTCCAATTTCTTCTATATCTTTCCATAAGATTTTAAATTCTTTGCGTGATATATAACCTCATATGTCGGACATAAACATATGGTTGCTGTCACCCGTTGTTGCAATTCTTCTCAATCTTAATCCTCCATGGTATATGGTTTTGTTGTCCGCAGAGCCTTTAAGATCCCTTGTTGCGCCAATAAATTACCCTTGTTTGCCACAATTAGAAGTTACCAGTTCCATCAAACTTCACAACTTCAAATTTTGAACCAGACAAAGCCATCTCAAATTACTCCTGCCGCGAACTTTTCCTGTGAATTCCTTTGTCTCAGTTGCCGAATTGCACGCCCAAATTTCTTCGTACAAAATCCTTCACCAAACTACCTGTCGCGATTTGCAATTCACGGAAGAATCCACCGATCACTTTCCTTTGTCTCGATCGCCGAAGGTCTTGCTCGGTGTGAATAACCCACAAAATCCTCTGCGAAAAACACCGATTTGTTCCGCGGGTTGCAAAAAAACCGAATCCTTCGCTTGGTTGTAACCCTTCGCCAAATTCTGAAAGCCTTAGCCGAACGTTTCTGCCAAATCGCCGAATCCTTCCTCATTCTTCCTGCGCCAATTTCCTCCACCCTAGAGCCTCGCTCTGATACCACTTGTTGAGAATTTTAGGGCAAAGAAAAGAGAATTGACGCAAATCCAGAAAGAAACACAGAGATTTAACGAGGTTCGACAATTTATCTACGTCCTCAGGAGCAGAGCGACAACTTTTCTTTCAATTCAGAAAAAGAGACAAACTTCCTAGATTTTAAACTATATATATATATATATATATAGACACACACACACACACACACGCACACACACACACACACACCGCTGACGTACAATATGTAATTACAAAATTACCCTTGTACCGTAGCGCAGCAGCGTTGCCCCCGCACCCCCAACCCACATAACAAAACTCCCCCGATTGGATGAATGCTTCTACTCCACTCCACTCTCGAGCTCCGTTCCGCTCCAACATGTGTCTCTTATCTAGTATATGAGCAATACCTAACAAAAATAATGAGAAATTAGAAGATAAATAAAAAGAAATTACATAATAAAAAATACCTAATATCATCTTCTCAATATGTTTTATAGTTCAAAGATAAATTATTGAAATTTAATATAATTTGAGTATATTTTATATTGATGTTGTTTTAAACAAGCAAGCTCACGAGCTAATGAATCAAGTCGGGGTAGCTTGGGCTTGGATTGTTAGCACATTGACCTCAGTGCATGAGTCACTTTTCTAGCAGAGCTCGAGTCGGCTGGGCTCCCTTACTAATTTAATGTCACTTTATGTACACTTGAAGAATATTAAAATAAAGAAGCTTCTGAACAATTCATCCAAATAAATACATCACTTATGTGAACTCAATTGATCAATTCACATTTTTGCACTTGGCAATGGATTAAATGTAGTTATACGAGCACATGCCTCGCAAGTTTCTTAAATTTTTAATACATTAATAGATATTTAAAGATCCATAGCTGTTTTTATTTTAATGTATATTTTATTTTTTAGAAGTTAAAATGAAGATATTTTAATGTTATACAAAAGGCTTGGGTGATATAAATGTAAAAAAATAAATTTACATATTAAATATATAAAAACATAAGAATGGGGAGGTATCTATGCAGATACCCCTTTTATAATTCTATAGGAGTTGCGATGCCAATGTGGTTTGGTAGATGCAAAGCAAGAGGAAATTGAAATGGCACCAACGTAATTAAAATGATAGAGATTCTAAAAAAATTAAAAAAATAAATAAAAATAAAAATAAAAAATAGAATGGCAGGGATTCGAAAGATTAATGCTGATAGCTATGGAAAATAACTTTTAATATTGATTTTGGTGAGCATCAAACCAAACATCAAATATGGGTTGAGATTTTAGCTCGATTATCATTAAATCGCTCAAAAATTGAATCGAATTTTTGACTTGGATTGAGATCATATCAATTAAACAAGCCGAGCAGTAAGTAGAAACCATGAATTGAATTTAGTTTGAACCAATTTTAAGTCATACATGAGTCAACTTGATCTGCCTTAAGATCAGCTCAAAATTGATGTATATAAAAAAAAGTTAGTTTACTTGAATGATAAATGAAATTTTAGACTGCACAAGTTGCAGTATTTTTGAGCTTTTTTTGTATCTCAAACAAAACAAACCCATTCATTTTAATTTTCAAGCTGGAATGGATCAAAATAGCTCAATTTGATTCAACTGGTTTTAATTCAATTTCTATCCGAACAGGGTTGAAATTGATAACAAGGAGTCACAAGCCGCATTCAAATTCTTCGAGCAGACCCCAACTCGGCTCAAAATCAGATCCTTCAATCAAAGTCACAGGAAGGCATCTAACTTGGTTCCAAGTTCAAACACTCATGAAATCTACTGCGTGAAAGGGCAGGTTACACTAACTCATAAAAGAGGAAGAAAAGTAGAAGAGTAAAAAGGAAGAGAGATTTTAAACCTCCAATCAGACTCTGCTCATACCTTTGGGGGATAATAGAAGTCAAATATTTACCAATTTACCAAAAAAGGGGCATATTCATCTTCAATCATTAGAGTTTTCAAAGCAAAAAAGCAGAAACTAATGCATTAATTTCTCGTTCAATCAATCGGTGAATCTCTATATCGATGGGAGCCGTATTCTGCGATGGCCGCCGGTGCCGCGGATGCTCAACCATGCTCTATATGATGATTGAATCTACAAGCAGATCCAAATTTGCAATTTCCACGGCTGTAGTGTGTACAACTGGGCTTATCCTATAGTTCATATAGACGAGAAATTATGTAAATGCACTCATCATAATAGAGTAATATCATTTTCATTCAGATATTGCAAAAAGAAAATTTCTAAAATTATAGGGAAATTTTTATAAATCAGTAAATAATTTAAGTTAAAGCATTTAAAATAAAATTAACCAAACCGATAATATTGCTGTTTCAAAAAGAGACAAGGCCTATATATATATATATATGCTCTACCGTGGTCTGTTGGAAGGCAGCTTCGGCGCAAGTCCCCTCTGCCGCCGGATTCGAATCTAACTGTTTCGAATTAGCACATATAGGGGATCGGTTTTTAGGGAACAGGATGATACGTCCGCCTAAAATACCGATTCCTTTTTTAAATACATATATATACATATATATACATATATATATATATATATAAGTACCGATCAAGTTGTTCGCTAGTCTGCTTTTCCTTGGAATATGGTGAGTTCACAAGCAGCAAAACATGAGATGGAGGACAAGAGGGAAGCTAATATATATATCCGATCAAGTTGTTGGCTAGTCTGCTTTTCGTTGGAATATAATGAGTTCACAAGCAACAAGACATGAGAAGGAGGACAAGAGGGAAGCTAAGAAGGCAAAGATTGGTGAAGAAGAAGCCTTCAATGGTTTTGTTGGAGAGGCGAAGCGCACTGCGATGTTTGTGAAGGTGAATTAATTTTGCAGTCTAAAATCTTATCATCTACCAAAAATTGAAACCAGTACTCATGAAGAAAAAAGAAAAATAAAAGGGAAAAAAAGTTAGCTACTCCATCACTAATCAAATGAGATCTCCTTGATATAAAACTACTTTCTTAATCAATTCTGATATTCCTTGGCATCAATTATAGCTGCAAAATTTCAAATTGTAAAAAATAATAATAATATTAAGGGTATATTTAATATATACTCAATCAGATCATAGGCAAAGATTGGTGAAGAAGAAGCCTTCAATGGTTTTGTTGGAGAGGCGAAGCGCACTGCGATGTTTGTGAAGGTGAATTAATTTTGCAGTCTAAAATCTTATCATCTACCAAAAATTGAAACCAGTACTCATGAAGAAAAAAGAAAAATAAAAGGGAAAAAAAGTTAGCTACTCCATCACTAATCAAATGAGATCTCCTTGATATAAAACTACTTTCTTAATCAATTCTGATATTCCTTGGCATCAATTATAGCTGCAAAATTTCAAATTGTAAAAAAGAATATTAATATCAAGGGTATATTTAATATATACTCAATCAGATCATATCACATGAGTAAATAGCCTTAAAAAAGTAAAAAAACATTGTTGGAGAAGTCTACCTTGTGAAGCTAATGTCAACAACATCGGTTTTGTTATTTTATTTTAAATGCTGCTAAATTCAGTTATAATTTATTAAATTTACCAAATTTCATCATAAATTATCTCTCGTGCAATTGATTCAACATATGGCTATTTATAAATAAAGGCTAAAAAAGAAGATAAGAATCACATCAAATTCATAATTAATCATTTAGCAAGATCAAGAAAAAAAAACTGTAAACACAGATTAATACACAGCAGAATGCAAATAATAGTGTAAATCACAATTAGTATAAAAAATAAAAGAAGAGTTGTTACTTACAGGTTTCAGAGGCCGGGCCAGGAAACAGATATTTGATTTGGGATGATGAAATCTGCATGCAGATTTGAACTTGCAGTATCCAGTTTTCATAAAATGTTGGCACTCTGGTTCACCAGGCCTTTGAGGGTACTCATCAATTTGTTGCGACTCCACACGGCCATAAAATTCATGAGCAGTATCCTTGTTGGCTAATTCTTGAACTTTTAAATTCATTTTTATTTCCGGAGGATTCAATGGACTTGTGGCCATCTAGACAACAAGGGGACAGAATTCAGTATGGAATGCCATGACAAAAATTTACAGATAATTTAATCAAATGTTTCAAAATCATTTAAATAAATCAATTTTCATTCAAATATGAATAACAAATCAAAGGAATAGAGATCCAACCAACAGCTCTTCCCTAAAGTGCGAAGTTTTGAATCTTCTTGAATAACAATCTTTGAATTATAAATTGTCAAACGTTTTCATTAATTCTCGATATTTGACAAACATGGGAGTTATTTTCCTTTCGTAATATTACTGTAGCTTTAGAAGTGTGAGTATTCATCGAGTTGTTAATAACTTGCAATTAAATGGGCTGCAGGTTTGATGAAGACATAAAGGTACCGGACAAAACTTCAAGCCATCCATCAAGTTCAACTACTGATCCTTCATCATAAATCATTTGTGAGAGATCCTAATAGTGTAAGTTGAGTGTGATATAAATGAGAATGTTAAGATAAATTTGTTGCAAAATTATGAAGCATGAATTAAGAAATAAATGCAATAGAGAAACGACTGGAATTATTTTTATTGAAGATGAGAGAATTGTAAACAAAGTTGAACGATTTGAAGAAGAAAAAAAAGAGCAGAAAATTCACTGAATAGATAGGATGATAAATTTAGTGTCAACAAATTAGGAAAAAGAAGGAAAAATGTAAACACATAAAGGACAGAAGTTGTTCAAAATTATTTGGGAAAAAAAGATTACTGCATCATGCAACACTCAATAGAAGTGAATAATAAAGATTCACAAAGTTGGTCACAAATAGTCAAGATAAGGCTAACAAAAATGATGAAATTTATTGAAGAACCTAAAAATGTACAATCTTCATATGTTGCAAGGAAACGATGGAAGCAATGAAGAGGGAGAGGATACAGGGCCAGTAAATAAGTTAAATAGGCAGAGTTACTGTCAGTCTTTCTAACGCCCTGCTCTCTAATTTGTATAAAAAAAATCCGTGGGGCAGCCAATTAGTGCAAAAGATTTGAAGGGCATTTACATACATACCACCGAAATCCTATGAATTTACAAATCTAACATCTAAACTTCACTTTTTACATTTATACCACCCAAATCTTTCGTATCATATAAGAAATACCACTATATTTAACTTCTAAAAATACACCTTTTCATGCATAGGCAAGGTGGCACATATGTAAAAATTGAACTTTAGGTGTTAGAAATGGAACATAAGAATTGAGCTGTATGCATCAAAGTTTTTTTTTATGTTCTCAATATTCTCCATTAAATTGGGTTGAAAACATATATAGTACTAAACCAATATTTTCCTTGGTAGGATGCTCTACTAAATTTTTAACAAATAGTTTATTATCTTTCACGTATTCAATATCCATCATCTCAAGAAGGTAAATCAAAATCGTTGAATTGAAAGGGCCTTTGAGTGCATTAGTGTTATATATGACCCTTTTATGACAGTTGAAACAAATAAGATCATTGTTTAAGTGCTTCCAAGAGCATTGCCATTAGTAGAATTAGCAATGAATTTAATATTTATAGTTGACAAATGGCTGAATAGAGATTTTTTTTAGGAAAGAGGGGGAACCTTTTTGTTGTTCATGTGATTACAAGCATTACTAACAATGAAAGAATGTTAATAAAGCTTATTTTCTAAGTTTCTATGATGTTAATCATTTAAAAATTTGGGAATCGTTGAATTCTTTTAGAATGTAAGGTCCCGTATCGCTTGCGAGTACATGCAACTTGATAAAAACCTTGTTTTCGTGGAAGAGAGGTAGAAGAGAGGAAGAAGAGAGGAAGAAGAGAGGGTCACAGAGATTGTGTATTGAACTTCAACCTCGGCAAACCGGAAAAAAAATGGTTCAGGGTAGGTTTCCCGAATTACAATGTTTGAGAGAGAAAGAGAGAGAGAGAGAGAGAGAGAGAGAGAGAGAGAGAGAAACTTCAAGAAAAGATCCATAATCTCCCCTTTCTCTCATCTTGACTTTCCTTTTACACAAAAGAGAGAAAATAATAGAATATACACTTAGTAAAGAATGACACCAATATAGAGCCTTGATGAAAAAAATGTGTTGTGGATGTCAGTTAGTGCTTTTAAAGAACAATGGACTTGCGTCCTTGCTGGCAATGATGAATATCTAGGATAGTTGTCTCTCCCAAGGTGGGTTAGGTCACCTTCATGGAAGAGATGAAATTCAACCTCTTTGGCAAGTGAGTTCAGTTCACCAACTTCAACAGGTGAACTTAGTTTAGCCACTTCACAGGTGGGCTCAATTCAACAACTTCGGCAAGTGGGCTCAGTTGGCTGCTTCAGCTGGCGAACTCAGTTCGAGGTATTAGTTTTCATGTTATAATACATATAGAAATCATGTATTTAGGTATATAGCTGTATTTGTGTATACAATGAGTTCCCCATTCTTTCGGCTCTTCGATAAGATTCTACGAGAAAAATGAGAGAATGAAGATCTCTATACTCCCTACAGCTATGTGGGCCCTTGGCTTTCATTAGTCAAGAACTTAATAGATTCGGGAATGGGTCTTTTTGACCCAGGGCACTTTGGCTTTTACTTCGAGGAATTAGATCGTTCCTATTCATTAATGAGCCAACATTGCCCTACACCTGGGGGCACTTTGTGCTCTGCCTACATGGAGTAGTCTCATGATTTACTCTGGTGAAAGAGATCTACTTCATCCTTGGAAGCCTTGAATCTCCCACAGAAAAAAGGATATTCAAATTCTTTGGCTCAAGCTATTGAGATCTATTAAATACAAAATTCATGACTGAAGAGAATCATTTTGGTTGACTTAATTGACGACGTTGTATACAATTAAGTCATGTATTTGGGTGTTTCGTTGTCACGCCATTCAGTCTGCCCAAATGGAAAAAGTACAAAATAAGTTGGGAGCTATAAATACAATTAATTGCAACAGTTGGTAGACTTTTATGACTATACTCCCTTTAAATTTTAAGAAGCGTTATAAAGAGAATTGTAGATTCTTCATTTCTGGAGAAGAGAGTGGTCTCGCTTAATAAATCTGAGGTGTTCAAATGATAATTTTTGTTTTTTTTGTGATGGGCAAGATCCCATTGATAGACATAAATGTTTCGTGATCCCATCTAACCTCCACCGTAAGAAGTAGTTGGCTATTCTGAGCTTGGAAGAAGAATCTAGATCAAAGCTTTCTGAGAGATAGGATGCTCCAGTGGAGGGTTCTTCAGGCATTTCTGTCAAAGTCGTAGGTTCTTCGATTCCTTCCATGGAGGAGGTACAAAGAACTAGTCTGACAGATGAGGTAAGGTTGCCTCAATTTGAGCCTCACTCTTCGGAGAAGATTCCTCTTGATTTGAATAATCTGACAGAAGGTTAACTTCCTGATGTGAACAAGGAACAAGATGAGTCAGTTATGACAATTTTTGTCAAGCCTGACTCTACTGGTGATGGCACTACTTTTAATCTTTCTAAGCTTTTGAACCATTGATTTTATGGCAAGACTTCATAATTTTGGTGTGAAAACTATAGATAAGAAGGATGAGCAGTGTTACACTTTGAAAGATGCTCGTGGATAGCCTTATTAACAGAGAAAGATTCTCCTGAGACTTGTAACATCAAAGGAAAAGTCTTGAACCAGAAAGCTGTCGATCCGCCTCTGGAAGATCATGTAACGAGATTTCCTCATTCTGAGAATTTTTTCCGTGCAAATATGATATCATATTACATTCAGAGACTCCAAACGATCAAGCTGTGAAAGATCTCGGGGTGGTTGATGCTAAGGTCAAGACTCTACCCGAAGCTACCAATTTTATCGATGTTCAAGTTGCCAAAGGGACAACAAATCTTGTTGCCAAAGAGAGTCTTGCTAGACTGAAGGGGTTTTGTTGAGTTCAAGTCTCTGGAGAGAATTGCCCCATTCGACGCATCCCACAGTGCTAAATATCGCGAGTCGATGGGAACAGTAATGGTGCGGGAGGATTAAGAGATAATTAGGTCTAATTAAACTAATTAAATTTATAACTTCTAATTTTTACATCTTTCATTCTATTCATAATTTATATATAGAATTATATATTGAATTGATCAATTTGATGTTTAGAATTTTATAAAATTAATTCGGTTGAAATCTAATTGATGCAAAAATTTGGAGTTCATTTTAAAGTTGCAAAAAAAAAAATCATGATTTCTTAAAACTGGTTATTACAATCTCTCTTTTTATCCCTCTCCATATCTTTCCCTCCCTTTCTCACTCTAAAAAGAGAAATAAATAATAAATTAAAAAATAAAATAAAATAGTAAGAAAAAAAGGGGAAAAAAGAAAAATTATATTTCAATTCTTATAGCCTTGCCATTGCAGCCATAAATGCATACTTAAAGCATAATTCAAAGCAAGCCGCTTCATGTGACATTTAGATGTATGTTTGCATCATTCCGATGTGCAGGAAACTTATATGTTGTATTTTTTCATGCAAATAACCAATAAAAGTGTAATAAGATTTACAAATGGGTACTCATATCTTACTCAAATTTTATGATATCTGCTTACAATTATTTACAAGCACACAAAACAACTGACACAATTTGTAGGTATTTTAGAGTTTAAAGGGAAGAACAGTCGGTAGTAATCAAGTTCATAAGAAAAAAAAAATGCATGCCAAAGATCAGCACCAGAATGTAGAAAAGAATGCCAAAAGAAGGTAAATGTATGCTGAAGTCACCTTCATGTTTGGGAGAAATTGAATAATTGTATTTCACAAAACCAAAAAAAAAATGTAAGTTCAATGAAAAAGCTGCACTGATTCTGAACTTTCTTTCTTAAATAAATTCAAAGCTAACAGTCATCCACCAATTTCATAAACCAGAAGCAACCATGATCTTAAATGAAAATCAAATAGATAAATTAATTCAAGGAAATTAAAATTTAGGTCAAAACTACCTGATCAACATTCCATTGTACGTTCACCTGACTGGGAACATCAGATGATGATGGACATAAAAAGGCCGTCTGATCATTTGAAGTGTTTTCCAAAGGTAATGTTATCTCACGCAACTGTTCTACAGGATCATCTTGCCGAAAAGGGACACTATTGTTGCTTGCAGGTCTAAGTGACAAGCTCAGGGAACTAAGATTTGATTTCGGATGATGATATCGGCAAGCTGATTTGAACTTGCAGTATCCAGTTTTCATAAAATATTGGCACTCAGGTTCGCTGGGCCTTTGAGGGTATTCATCAAATTGTTGTGGCTCACCACCGCTGAATTCAGATGCAGCATCCTTGCTAACTAATTCTTGCTGTTGGTCAATTGTTTTTATGTCCGGAGCATGCAATAGACTTGTGACAGTCTAGAAAAAAGCAGAAAAGAATTCAGTGCCATGACAACATTTTACAGATTATTTGATCAAATATTTTAAAATCATTTAAATATGTCGATTTCATTCAACTAGGAATAAGAAATTAACTAAACAGAGATCCAAGCTACAGTTTTCTCTCCTTTCGTACACACAGAATACCCTTGCACAAAACATCTAATATGAGGCTAGCTCCTGCATTCACTAAGCTTCTTGAGTATAGATTTACAGAAGGTTGAGGTCGAGAGAGAGAAAAAGAGAGAGAGAATTTTATAATGATTTGGGTTTACATCGTTGCAGATTTTTTATAAAGAGAAGCTCGTGCTTTGTAAATTTTGGAAGAAGAGGTGGCAATGGAAGCAGCAGAAAAATCAAAGAGACCAGAGAGGTCCAAAAACTGTCTGCTTGTAGTTGTTTGATGAGCTTAATAAGTCAAGATCTTGCCTACCCTGCCTATTCCAGATGATTACAAGGCACCAGTTGCTGCAAGAATAGTTCCACGTGCAGGCAGGCAAACCAAAGCGGTGCTTTATAAAAATGAGACACGATGCATGCAGGGATAACACATTTTACTTGCAAGTTGGAAAAAAAGAGATCTTCATTGCTTTGGCACATCAACTGGTGGGCGATATTGTTAAGGTGTCAAGAGGGTTTTAAAGTTGCAGAGCAATTTTTTGCAATAATCAGAGTATTGAGCTGAGAAAAAGTGTTCAACTTTGCCCCAAAGACGGTTCTGAGTGGCATAGTAATTATCCATAAGAAGGTATGGTCTTTGAAGGGAGCATAAATGGAATCATCTGTCAATGTGACTCGTGAAATCATTCAAGTAGAATGGGCTTGTGATGCGGGCACCAAGGAGCAGCGCCCGAATTCAGGTGCAAAACAGCGCAGCAGGGTGCTTTGAAACAATGGGGCCAAAGGCCCCCGCGAAACCGCATGAAACCACACGAAACATCAAGCGACACGGAAAATCAGCGAATTTGGGAATGCAGGGGAGAACAGGCAGCGGGATCACGATCCCGCGTATGGAAACAGGGATTGGATCGCAAATCTTCACGATCCAGGACAGCTACATGCACCTTCCACCCTTGTCTTCTTCTAGAAAAGTATTTCTTCTGGATTCTTCTTACAGTCCCGCTCCCCTTCATTTCATGTATAAGTAGGAGACTATAAATAGCTGTCCCCGGTGTGTGTGGGGGACAAGTTCTACTAGAGTTGTCTTCTAATCTCCCGTGTGGAGTCTCTTCCCTCTTGTTAGGCCTGTAACCAACGACAGGTGTTGCTTCGACTGTATCTTGCTTCGAGGTGGTGATGTAAACTTCAAACTCCTTCGCTACATCTCACCTATCCCTTTTCTCTACCACTCAACTAGTCAGCTAACATCCCCACATTCCTCCATCACTCTACCACCACCCCTACGTCTTCCATGATCTCGCCATACAATCCACCTACACCAACCCCACACAATCACCTACCCAACGACCGCTCACCTAGCCGACACTGCTACAACCTTCGAATCTCTTCCTTTAGCTCTAGCTAGTGATTCGTCTATTATTGTATTTCCCTATCGTTGGGTTGTGTTGTACTACTAATATTAATAAAAGTTACTTTTTGTATTACACCACATCTCAACTAGTTATAGTATCATTCGGTATCAGAGCTAGATTTTCCAGCCTCAGCCCCTGCCCAATTCATCTCCATCAACTTTTATTTTCTTCCAATTCCCAACTCTAGTAATGCCACTGCGAAGAGATACATCAAGCTCTACTCGGGAAGGGTTTCTACGTGAAATTCGTCATCTGCAACAAAGACTAGCGGAGTTAGATGACTGGAACCAAGAAGAGATTACCTTTGACCGTGATCGAGTCATAGGGAAGACAATGACGAGAATCTTAATCCGTTGCACAAGAAATATCACAGCAACGAAGTATATCGATCGTGTCATTTTGGTATCCAAAATCAATGGAGGCCAAGAGAAGAGGCCCCTTATGGAGGTCAAAGGAACATTGGCATCAAGATGGACCTCCCAGAGTTCGAGGAAGCATGGACCCCGATGAGTTTATCGACTAGCTACAAACAGTCGAACAAATGTTCAAATATTAAAACGTACCAGAGGACAAGCGAGTCAAACTAGCTGCAATCAAACTAAAAAAAATGCCTCCTTATAGTAGGAGAATCAACAAAGGCAGAGGTGCGGGGAAGGAAGTGAAAAGATAACTAAGTAAGAGAAAATGAAGAAGATAATAAAGAAAAAATACCTCCCACCACATTATCGCCAAGACATGTTCCTAAAACTCCACAAATTATAGCAACAAGAACTATCATTTGAGGAGTTCACGATCCAGTTCGACCATCTACAATTAAAGTATGAACTAACAGAGCCAGAGGAGCACACGATCGCCGAATCTCTCGGAGGCCTAAGACTCGCCATTAGCAAAGTGATACAACTACAACCATACTGGACGTTGGGGGATGTCCAGACACTAGCCCTGAAGGTAGAGAGAGAGAGCAGAGTAAAGCAGAAAACAATCATTGTTCATACCCCCACCTTCAACTAAGCAGTCATCTGCATCTGCTACAGTTGACAAGAGTACCTCGGGAGGAAATAACAGAATTGAATAAGGGACTGATAGGGCAGGTCAGAGTTGGAATAAGCCAGAAAAAGGTAGCCCCTCCAATACAGTGCCAGTTAGGAAGTGTGGCTACAATCACATTGCCTCAAACTGCCCAACAAGCCGCGTCATCACCCTCACAGATCAAGACGTCGTTGAGGAAGTCGATGAGGAATCAGAGGAGAGCCTAGAAGAAGAGCTTCAACTCCACGGAGATGAAGGAGAAGCATTATTCGTTTGACAAATACTATAGTCCGAGCCAGTGCAAGACTAATCCTGGCTAAGACATAACATTTTTTGCACCAAGTGCACTGTTGAGGGGAAGGTCTACAACCCGATCATCGCCAGTGGCACCTGCGAGAACGTGGTACCCACACTCATGGTAAAAAAGTTAGGATTGGACGCATAGAAGCATCCCCAATCATATTCTCTTACCTGGCTGAAGAAGGGAAATGAGATGTGTGGATCATCAGTGCTTAATTGATTTCTCCATCAAACAGGTATAGTGCGACATGATTCCTATGGACGCCTGCCACATTCTGTTAGGTAGGCCTTGGCAATTTGATAGCAAAACTCAACACGAAGAGTTCAAAAATACTTATTCTTTCAAGAAGGATGAGAAACATATAGTTTTATTACCTGCTAAGGATGCCAAAGGCGGGGGCAATACAGAGGTAGAATAAGTTTCTCGTACCACTTTCCTGCAGCGATCAGAGATGCCCCTGTAACACTAGTATTAGTCCTGGAAAGAAGTGAGAAAGAAAGAGAGGTACCAACAATACTGCAACCATTGATACAAGGCTTTTCAGGATTTTATGACCGACAGCTTACCAAAGGGATTAGCACCACTAAAAGATATTCAACACGCCATCCACCCTATACTAGGATCTGTATTGCCAAACCGACCAACCTACAAATTAAGGCCCGCGGAGCATGAAAAACTACAAAGGCAAGTGCAGGATCTCATTGCAAGTGGGCTAGCCAAAAAAAGCACCAGCTCGTGTGCAGTCCCGACACTGATGGTGCTGAAAAAAGATGGATCACAGCGAATGTACATCGTCAGCCGACCATCAACAAGATTACCATTAAGTACTGATTTCCCATATCTCGTTTGGATGATCTCTTAGACCAGCTACATGGAGCCACTATCTTCTCCAAGGTAGACTTACGCAGCGGATATCACCATATACAGATGAGGCCAGGGAGCGAGTGGCAAACCGCCTTCAAGACGTGGGACGGACTTTATGAGTGGACCGTTATGCCTTTTAGTCTATCAAATGCACCTAGCAGTTTTATGATATTAATAAACCAGGAATTCCAATCTCACATTGAAAAGTTTGTCAGTATATTTTGATGACATTCTAGTATACAACCTCACGGAGGAAGATCACTTGCATCACCTGAAGGTAGTATTTGAGAAATTGCAAACCGAGCAACTATATGCCCATTCGAAGAAATGTCACTTCATGCCAAGTCAGATATGCTTTCTAGATTACATAGTGTCAAGTGGAAGCATACAGATCGATCCAGTAAAGATAGATGTCAGTATCATCTGGATCATACCACAATCATTCACCGAGTTGAGGCAATTCTTGAGGGGAGGGGGGGGGGGCGGCCGGGCATCCTTTTTTATTTATCAGAAACATCAACACTATCACCACGCCTCTAACTGAACTTCTGAAAGGAAATGGGTTTACTGGGCCAGTCGCAGCACAAGACAATTTTGACAAACTGAAAGAAAAAATGACTCAAGCCCCCCTCCTAGCACTACCTGATTTCAAACAACTTTTCAAAGTAGAATGTGATGCCCCTGACGTGGAGATCGGAGCAGAACTAAGAACTAAGCCAAGGAGAACACCACATTGCTTTATCCAGTGAGAGATTGAATGAATCCAACAGAAAATAATCAACTTATGACAAAAAATTCTATGTCATCGTAAGCGCTCTGAACATTAGATTCATTAGCTATTGACAAACGAGTTTACACAATTTATAGATCATGAGGCCCTAAAATTCTTCAACAGCCAGAGCAAACTGAAGGGAAGAGATGCCACTTGGGTGGAATATCTAGCCTAATTTTAGTTTGTACTAAAGCATAAAGTGAGAAGTCAAAACCGTGTAGCAAATGCGCTAAATCGTCAACGTGTATTAATCACGCCCATCCAGGAGCGAGTTGTGGGCCTTGAGGTTAATAAGGATTTATTTAAAACAGACAAAGATTTTAAGAACATATGAGATCAATGTCATGAGAAACCAGCAGGGCAATATTACTGCACAAATGGATACCTGTTCCACCAGGGTTAGTTGTGCATTCCTCGGTGTTCACTAAAGAAAATATTATCCAGGAAAGCCATAACGGAGGACTGGCAGATCACTTCGGTAGAAACAAGATTATCGCCCTCGTAAGAGAGCATTTTTTCTAGCCAAAGGTAACAAGAGATGTCGAACAACATGTCAAACAATGCAGGATTTGTCATCTGACAAAGACGAGCCCAGAATGTGGGATTATACACACCACTTCCAGTACCAGAGGCACCGTAGGTAGACGTCAGCATGAATTTCATGCTCGGACTTTCAATGACTCAAAGGAACAAAGATTCTGTAATGGTTGTAGTAGACAAATTCTTCAAGATGTCTCACTTTATACTCTGTCATCGGATAATAGACGCCTCTCACATCGCAAATATAAACTTCAGGGAGATTGTCAGGCTGCATGGGATTCCCAAGGCCATCACCTCCGACAGAGACATCAAATTCCTATACCACTTCTGGAAGACAATATAGGGAAAGCTCGACGCCAAACTCCAATTCAGCTCAGGAGCACATACACAAACAGACGGGCATAAGTAGTATACCCAAGCCTCGGTAATCTCTTAAGTTGTTTCGTAGAAAAAACATAAGATAGTGGGATCTAATCCTAGCCCAAGCTGAGTTCTCCTATACTCGATCCATCAACAAAACTACAAGATTAATTCCTTTCAAGATTGTGTGCATGCACAATCCGCTCATGCCACTTGAATTAGTACTGCACCTGCCATCTTCAAAAATCAACAAAGATGCCACAGAACAAGTTCGCGAGATCCAGAAGCTCCATGAAGTTGGCAAAGAAATTTCTAAGTAGAATAAAAATATCAGGCACAGGAAAATAAATCCAGGAAGAAAATAACGTTTCAGAAAGGCGTCTCGTATCGATTCGGTTGAAAAAGCAGAGATTTGCTGCAGGATCATTCGAAAAGCTTAAGCCTATAACAAATGGACCTTTCAGAGTACTTCAGAAGTTGAACGATAATGCTTATAAGAACAACATGCCTGGGGGCTACAACATTTCAACCACGTTCAAAGCCACCGACTAACAAAATACTCCTAAGAGCCTGGAGCTTCGACAAATGAGGTCAAAGATTCCCCAACCCCAGGAGACTGATGTGGGCGCCTAGGAACAACACCCAAATTCGAGCACATAATAGCTACCCGAACGGGGCGCTTCGAAACAACGAGGTCGAAGCCACACGAAACTTAGAGAAACATTGTGCGATGTTGGAAACTCGCGAACTCGTGAACGTAGGAGAACGAGCAGCGAGATCACGATCCCGCGTATGGAAACGGGGATTGGATCGCGAATCCTTATGATCCAGGGTTGCTTCATGCACCCTCCTCACCCGTCTTCTTCTAGAAAAGACTTTCTTCTGGAATCTTCTTACCGTCCCACTCCCCTTCCTTTCATGTAGAAGTAGGAGGCTATAAATAGGTGTCCCCGGTGTGTGTGGGGGACAAGTTCTACTAGAGTTATCTTCTAGTCTCCTGTGTGGAGTCTCTTCCATCTTATTAGGGTTTTAACCAATGATAGGTGGTGCTTCGGCTGTATCTTGCTTCGAGGTGGTGCAGTAAACTTCAAACTCCTTTGCTACTTTTCACTAACCCCTTTTTCCTACCACTCCACTAGTTATTTACCATCCCCACGTTTCTCCATCACACAACCGCCACCCCTATTTCCTCCACGACCTCGCCATCCAATCCACCTACAACCAACCTCACACAATCCCCTACCTACCCAACGGCCGCTCACCCGCCGACACCGCTACCACCTTCAAATCTCATCCTATAGCTCTAGCTAGTGATTCGTCTATTATTCTATTTCTCTTTTGTTGAGTCGTGTTGTATTACTATTTTTATATTAATAAAAATTTACTTTTTGTATTACAACACATCTCAACTAGTTCCGGTATCAGCTTGTGCCGAGAGCTCATCGAGTCAAGAGTATTTGGCAAACAAATTAAGCTCGGCTGCTCATAGTTTGCATGATATAATGGAAATGAAATGTCCCAAAGTTAAATTTGAAATTTATTTAAAGAAAATACTAAAACTCTAATATAATTTTAAATGGCATCCTTCAAGCATTGAAGCAGAAAATCCTCCAGGGAAAGATAATGGAGCTTTGCTTCTGAAATACATACCATATCTTAAAAATAGGAATGAATTATAACAAGGATTTTCAGACATTATTTTGTTGCAAGAAAGAGCACGGAGACAGATATAGAAGGCCTAGGATGTAATTCTCAATTCCTTGGCACCCAATCAAATAAGAATGCATTATTGACCACTTGGAAAAGCATAGGTTTGAATTGAAATACCCCCAGCATCCCTCTCATATTTTTGCAATAAATAAGAACTATTAGTAAAAATCCAAAATAGTCTTCTGAAAATAGATGGGGTCATTTTAGTTCGAGACTTTTATCTTGCTATCAGAGTTGAAATAATTGCATAGACTATTCCCGCTTCCAAAATTTCTCTTACCACAAGTGATGAAGTGAAGATCAACCACAGTAGAGGAATATGTTCCCTTTCTTCCTTCAGTTTGTCTGGAACATTTCTTCCAGCAAAATTTCTCATTAGATCTACTCCAAAAAAAATGTCTTTAGCCATATCGATTTGTTGGTTTGTGCAGTTCGAAGCGGCAGACACTGCTGAATGGAAATCGAGTAAAGTGTCAAAATAGTCTCCCGATTATTTATATGGGTCATTTTAGTCCCAATATACAAAAGTTTCAAATTAGTCATAGTCTTTAAATTGGGTCTGAAATAATCCTCTGTGGAGATTATTTCAGCTCGTATTAAAAAAATCTGAGAATTAAATTAACACATTTATAGACTCTAGAACTAAAATGATGCCCCAAAGTCAAGGACTATTTTGACACTCTTTTCAATTGAAATTTGACCTTATATGGTCAGTTCTTCGGCTTCCAGTCAAATGGTAAAATTTCAAGACGTCTCTGTATACGCTACACCTTGCCCTTTTAGAAAATTCAATGGCATGTTAAGTTTTCCATATTTCCCACAATGATCATGATATATAAATTCATCACCCCAAATTAATAGGTATTGCTACCATTACTTTTTTGATAAATTACATGTTAAATAAACTTTACAAATGTTGCCAACTTCAGTGTATCTTTCTTTCTATTTCCCAGATTTCCACAATATTACATGACTGGTTGCTGCCAAAGTTTGAACCAGTCCAAAGTTCATTCTGTACTGACAATTGTTTGATACAAATCTTAAATAATATTTATAAACGTAATAATAACAAGTTATGTCCGAATACAAACTCAAAAGGCGTTTTCACATGACACAATTTTTCTTTGTCATTTTAAAATTTCGAAGCTATATATCAATGCTATTTCTTTTTTCCATCAAAGAAAGGTTGTCCAAGTAACTTAACTTGGAAAATTGCATTAAAAGATTGATAACTCAAATATTTCAGAAATCTGGGAAAGACAAAACAGTCCTCACCATGAAATAAACAATTTATACTAATATGTTACATTAAATTTCCAGTATCTTCTTAATTTTGCATATAAGGCACGCAATTATTACCGTTATACAGCACAACAGACAGATTGTGTAAATATTTCTCAACTTAAATGGAAGAAAAAACTTTAGCTAATCAAAATCATCAGATTACAGCTTTTAATAAAAAAACAACTTCAAAATGCAGAAAATAAATTAGAATAATGCCAAAACAAGGCACAGGTAGAACTAAGGGAAAAAACCTGCAATGCTTATGACATTATTTATCAGAAAATTTCAGGACCAAGACTCCTACTCCATTTATTAAAGTAAAACCAAGCAAGAATTTGAATTAAGTTAATCCATAAAAAATAAAAATACAGGTCAAACTACCTGATTTTCATTACATTGTGCGTTTGACTCCAATCCCTGGTTAGGCGTAAACAGGTCTGGAACTTTAGATGATGAAAGGCCTAAAACGGCTTCTTGTTCCTCTGAAGTATTTTCTGATGGTAATAATGTTCCACCCAATTGTTCTACAGGACCTCTACACTAAAAAGATGCACAATTGTTAAGATTATGAAAGGAATCCTCACCAACTATAGCAATGGTAACTGGATGATGAAACTTACCTTTAATTTTGGAAGATATCGGCGTGCTGATTTGAACTTGCAGTATCCAGTTTTCATAAAAAACTGGCACTCAGGCTCACCAGGCCTTTGAGGGTATTCATCAACTTGTGACTGCACGCCGCCTTTAAATTCATTTATATTCATCTCTCTAGCATGCAATGGACTTGGGGAAGTCTAGGAAACAAGGGATCAAGATTCAGCACAAAATGCCATTATAAAGAATTACAGATAATTTAGTTTAAATTCATGTAAATAAAACATTGTGTATTCAACTAGGAATAAGAAACAAACTGAACAGAGATCCAAACTATAGGATTTGCTCTCTCACAACACACACAAAACCCGTCGCCGAAAGCAGCGATTTCTTTTGTACTAAAAGACAGTCAAACAAGTCATGCATTCATTACAAGTCCTTTCAACACCTTAGTTAGACCTCGCTCGCTTAGGGACTGTGATGATCTGGTCATTTGAAAAAGACCTGAATGAAACTTCAGAATGCCCATCACATCAAAAATAAAGCGCGAGGAATCGTGAAAATCTACATTGAGTGCGGCATAAAAGAAAGATGTAGAAGAGATTGTGTGTCAAAATTAGAAATTCTGAATTAAGAAATAATTAAATTAAAGGAATGGTTGAAGTGGCATATATTAAAATAAGACAACTAAAAATAAACTAAAGTACTTTGGCACAAAAAAAAAATAATTAAAAAAAAAATTAAAGTAATTTGGGCGTGGACAACATAGGTAAAAAAAAAAAACACTGATAAAACGAGTAAATAAACTTAAAGAATTAGAAAGAAAAAAAATGGTAGACATGTGATAAAATGGTAGAAGTTATTCAAAGTGATATGCAAAAAATAGATTTAACAACACAAACAACATTTATAATAAACAAATAGAAAAAGGATTCAAAAGTTGACCTCCTGACCTTAAGAAATATACAATCTTCTCATTTTAGATAAAAACTAAATAAGTAATAAAGAGGGATATACTGTGCAATAGAAGCTGAAGCTTCCCAAGATGCGGGACATCAGCAGGTCCAGGATAAACGGGAGCAAGGCTGCTCGGGGCGCATGACTTCCTCGATTCCACGCTACGTGATACGTGTACGCAGGACTTCTGTGATCGCGGGAGTGGATGAACCGCCTGATATTTTCCGGTTTCAGCAAGTTATTTCTTCCTTTTTTTTTATTTTTACTGGTTCCTATGTTTCTAATTAGACTCTTTGCTATTAGGGAACCATTTATATGTTGTTATTTTGCTGATTTAGCAGATTTTTTATATTGTAAATGTGTTAAGGGACTTCGGTCTCTATTTCATGCTCTCCTGGGAGCTATATCATCTTCCTTTTACAAGCGGTAGGAACAGGTGATAGGCCTTCCTCGCCACTTACTTTGCCATGTCACCATTCGGACTGCAGCCGCCGAATCTGCCGACCAACAGCAGGTTTAACTCCTTCCAACACTTTTACCCCATATTTTCATTACCTTGTTACTCTATTACCGTTCCCTACTAAATCCCCTTCTTAACACCTTCTAGGATCCCTAGAATAGTGTCATTTGGTATCATAATTTGGCAAAATTCTAAATTTTTTAGGAATTTGTCGTTCTATGCCTAACCAATTTAACGTAACCTATATCTACTACGATCAACTCAGTACCTTACCATTCATACCAAATTTTTTCTACTTTCACCAAAAAAAACACCCCGACACCTATCACCAAAAACATAAGCCTCCGACCAACCTTCAAAAGCCAACATTCCCTCTCTATCTACTTCTCCTCATCTCTCTCTTTATGTCCCTCTCCCAATCTTTCTCTCCCCCTTTCTATTTCAATATAGAGAAAAAAAAGAATATAAATAAATATACGTAAGAAAAAGAAGGATTATACTTTTGATTCTTATCGCCTTGCCGTTGCAACTACACACGTAAAGTATAATGCAAAGCAAGCCGCTAGCCATGACATTAAAGTATTTGTTTGCGTTGTTTCGATGTGACTGGAAAATTCTATGTTGATTGTGTATGTTTCCATGCAAATGACTCATATAAGTGCTATAAGATTTACATATAGGTACGCATATCATACTCAAGATTTCTGATATATGCTTAATTTTACATTATAATAATTACAATTATTTACCATCACACAACACAATTGATACAATTTGTAGGCATTATATTAAGAAGAAGAAAAATCAGCAGTAATGATGTCAACAAATAAAAGTGCATCCCAAAAAACTACTTCACAATGTGGAAAAATAGGTTAAAACAAGGTAAATGTGTTCTGAAGGCACTGCTATGTTTGAGGAGAAATTAATAATAGTATTTTATAAGACAAAAACAAAAGTAAAAGTACACTCAAAGTAGGGGTGTCAAAAATTGACCCGAAACGCCAACACTACTCAAACTCGACTCGAAAAATCTGCGTTAAGATTGACCCGAATATTTTTCGGATCGGCTTTGGGTTGAATCTGAAAACCCAAACATGACCCAAATAAGCACGAAAGTTTGGGTCAGATTCGGGTTTTAGTTTTTGACTCGTCTATTATTTGGGTCGGGTTCTAATTGACCATATTCAGGTTGGCTCATTTTTTATTCGAACCCGAACCCAACCCCGACCCGAATTGACACCCCTAGCTCAAAGAAAAAGCAGCACTAATTCTAACATTATCTCTTAAAGAAATTCAAGCCCGACAGTCCTTCACAAATTTCATAAACTAGAAGTAACCATGATCTTAAATGAATTAATCAAATAAATAAATTAATCTAAGTAAAATTTAGGTCAAAACTACCTGATCACCATTCCATTGCACATTCGCCTGACCGGGAGTACTAGATGATGATGGACATAAAAATGTTGTTTGATCATTTGAAGTGTTTTCCGACGGTAATGTTATCTCACACAACTGTTCTATGGAATCATCTTGTTGCAAAGGGACACTATTGTTGCTTGCAGGTCTCCAGGAACTAAGATATGATTTTGGATGATGATATCGGCAAGCTGATTTGAACTTGCAGTATCCAGTTTTCATAAAATATTGGCACTCAGGTTCGCTGGGCCTTTGAGGGTATTCATCAAATTGTTGTGGCTCACCACCGCTGAATTCAGATGCAGCATCCATGATAGATAATTCTTGCTGTCTATCAGTTGTTCTTATGTCTGGAGGATGCAATAGACTTCTGATAGCCTAGAAAACAGGGGAAAAGAATTCAGTACAGATGTCATGACAGCATTTACAGATTATTTGATCAATTATTTACAAATCATTGAAATAAGTCGATTTTGATTCAACTAAGGATAAGAAATTAACTAAACAGAGATCCAACCTGCAGCCTTTTCTCTCACAAAACATCCAGTATGAGGCTAGCTGCTGAATTCACTAAGCTTGTTGAGTATAGGGTTACAGAGGCTCTCTTGAGAGAGAGAGAGATAGAGAGAGAATTTTGTAATGATTTGAGTTTACAGCCTCGTAGATCGTTTATAAGGAGAAGCTAGAGTTTTGTAAATTTGGAAATAGCGGTGGAAGTGGCAGTAGCAGAAAATACAATAGGGAATCAAGAGAGCAAAGAGATCCAAAAACTTCTAGCTCTTTGACGAGCATACATAGTCGAGATCTGGCCTTTCCCAGATGATGACAAGACACCAGTTGCAGCTAGAATGGTTCCACGTGTAGGCAGGCAAGTGATAAGTGGTGCTCTATAAAAGAGAGGCAAGATGCATGCTAGGATGGTACATTTTAGGAGAGATCTGACGAAATCATTACTTGGGAAAAAGGAGATCTTCAGTGCTTTGGCACATTAACTGCTGGGCAATATTGTCGAGCTGTCCAAGAGGGTTTTAAAGTTGCAGAGCTATTTTTGCAATAATCAGAGTATCGAGCTGAGAAAAGTAAGTGTTCAATTTTGCCCCAAATATGGTTCTGAGTGGTGAGAGTAATTATGCCTAAGGAGGTATGTTCCTCAAGCAGAATGGGCTGCTACTGAGAAGCTCATTGATTCAAGAGTATTTGGCAGACGGATTAGGCTACTTTGACATATGATTCATATCATTATGGGAGCTAGACATCTACTACAGAGATCATGCCCCAAAGTTAAATTTGAAATTGATTTACGGAAAATACTAAAACTCTAATTTAAATTTACATGGCATCCTTCACTGCGATTGAACTTTGAAGCAGAAAACCCTCCAGTGTAAGATAATGGAGGTTAGCTTCTGAAATCCATACCTTATCTTAAAAGTAGGAATGAATTATAACAACGATTTTCAGAAATTAATTTGTTGCTAGAAAGAGCACAGAGAAAGACATGTATTTCTCAATTTCATGTTAATCAATCAAGTAAAAAATGCATTATTGACCATTTGAACAAGCATAGGTTTGGATTGAAATATCTACAGCATCCCTTCAATATTTTTGAAATCAATAAGAACTAGAAGTAAAATGCCAAAATAGTCCTCTAACTTTTTACATGGGGTAATTTTATCCGAGATTTTTAATGGGGGGGAGAAAGTAGTGCTTACAGGAGTCTATTTCAGCCCATACTAAAAAAGTTTGGGACTAAATTGACACATTATAAATTTCAGGATTTAAATGGCCTTCTGCAAATAAACAGGAGGCCAATTTGACACTTTTCTCAAGGAATTATACTCCTATTGCAAGAAATCAAGAAAACTAAATAAATTTATATTATATACCACAAATATTATTACGATCTATGTCCATGTAGGAGATAAGCATGATTGTAAAGGACTAGATAGCTTGAAGAAAAAAATAAAGCAAAAAATAGCCCCCAAAAGAAAGGACCAAAAAAATTACAATAAAATAGAAATTTAGTAAAAATTAATGTGTGCAAATAATAAAAAAAAAACAGATTCCTCAAGAGGAATAAGAATTCTGATCTTGAAGCACAAGATGAGCCAAAACAAAGAGTATTAACTAAAAACATGTGCCTCAGACTGCTTTAGTGAAGATCCATCTATCCACCATGGATTCCTTTTTTGCTCAATCCATCCAACTTCCAATCACATAATAACAGAATGTTCATACACCAGTAAAAAACCTTCCCTGACCCTTGAGCCCTTTATCTTGCTATCGGAGTTGGCATAATTGCATAGACTATGCCACAAATATCTTTACCATCTATGTCCACACAGGAGAAAAGCATGATTGTAAAGGACTAGTTAGCATGAAGAAACAAAGAAGCATAAAATGTGCACCCAAAAGAAAGGGCAAAAAAAATGAAAATAAAGTAGAAATATAGAAAAAATTGATGTGTGCAAATAAAAACAAAATCAGATTCCTCGAGAGAAATAAGAATTCTGATTTTGAAGCAACAGATTTGTAAAGGAAAAAAACTTGTTTATTGATTAATGACTAGGGCTTATATAGAGCCTTTACATTCTTGCACATAAGTCCCTAAACTTTTCCATATTCTCTATTACTTGATAGAACCTTAAATTAGATACAATTCTCAACACTCCCCTTCAAAATGGGTAAAAGATATCCACTAAGTGCATCTTGTCACACAACCTAGATAGATCTAATAACCTAAGTCCCCCGATAAGGCAATCAGCCACTAGCTCTCCAGTAGCTACATGACTTATCTTCAGTAGTCCACCTTTCAGCTTCTTCTGGATGAATAACCTATCAAACCATACATGCTTGGTTCTATTGTGACACAACAGGTTGTTAGCAATGTTGATTACTAAGTTGTTGTCACACCACAATATCCTTTGAGTTAATTGGTCCACCTTGAACTCTACCATAGAGCTCTCAGACATAACATCTCGGCAACTCCTAAAGACCATGGCCCTATACTCTGCATCTGTCGTCGACCTCGCAACTACAAACTGCTTGCTTTTTCAAGAGACCAAATTACCCCCTATGAACAAGCAAAATCCTGATGTGAACCTCCTAGCATTAGCACAACTAGCCCAATCTGAGTCATAGTAGCTCCTAATGTCTACATGCCTTAATGCCCATTCATCCTGAAGATCAACCCCTTCCCTGGTACACTCGTCAGGTGCCTCAAAATTTATAAACTGCATCAATGTGGCCCTTATTCGGATTATGCATACAACAACTCACCACGCTTACTCTAAATGATATGGCAAGGCAAGACTAACTCGGATAGATGAGACGACCTACCAACCTCTAATATCTCTCACAATCAACTGATCTCCTGCCTCTGCGCTCAACTTTCTCTTCTGATCAAATTGGTGAAATCACGGTCTCGCATTCCAACATTTATGTCTCTATGAGCAAGTCTAGCATATGCTTCTTTTGAGATATAACAATCTCCTCTGATCCACGAGCCACTTCAATCCCAAGAAAATATATAAGTTGACATGGGTCCTTCACCTCAAACTCTTTGACCAATCTTGGCTTCAGCTAAGGAATCTATCCCTCATTATTACCAGTGATGATCATAACATCCACATACATGGCATGCATAGTAGTGTGACCATCATGTCGTCGAAAGAACACGGTGTGGTCAACATTGATCTGCTGATAACACATGTCTACTATTGTTATCCCAAACTTATCAAATCAAGCTCAAGGAGACTTTAAAACCATACAGTGACTTCCTCAATCAACATAACTTGCCCACTGCTTGGTTTGTGCTAAAGCCTTGGGGAATTTCCATGTACACCTATAGCAAATCCCCATGAAGAAACACATTCTTTACATCAAATTGGTATAATCTTCATCTACTATTCATAGCCAGAGAGAAGAGTGTCTTGATTATGCTCATCTTCACCACTAGTGCAAATGTTTCATCATAATAGATGTCATACGTCTGACTATACCCTTTCATCACCAACCATGTTTTATAGCGATAAATTTTTCAATCTAAGATCTATTGCACTGTGAAGTGCCATTTGCACGCGACTACCTTTCTCCCTGCTCGTACCGACGTGAGCTCTCGAGTCATGTTCTTATCGATAGCACCAAGTTCCTCCAACATGACAACATTCCACTTTGGATCCTCTTAGCTACCTACCCATGCTTGGATATAGAAACACTGTCCAAAAATTCAATGAATGTCTGTGTATATGCAATAAGTTAGAGTATGAGACAAACTGAACAATGTCATGTGGGAAACCAAAAAGATCAAGAAAATGCCCAGAATTACTGCGAGAGATCACCCTTAAAGTCGTGGGAGTGGGAGAAAAAGAGAAACAAATCATATCACTAGTGCAATTTGATTTTGAGGAGAATAGTGTAGATGCCTCAGAAGTCGGAATAGACCAAAACAAGAAACTTGATGACGCAAGTGACACTGCATGCACTGTTCTCTCACTGCCTCCTCCTTGTATGCCCTCTCACATCTCCACTTAAGCTTGAATCCCACTACCTTTAGGCTCATTTTCCTCATTTTTTTGGCTCTTCCTCAACCGACCCTTCCCTTACAACGAGACAAGCCTCCTCACCCTATACTTCCCTCACATTTAGACAAGGTATCATTCCCACTTATACCAATCTCTCACCATCACTGCTCTCCACCTATCGCCTCATACCTCCAACATCTAACGAGTCACCAAAGGGTGAGGTCACCTCTAAGGTGTAGTATGGTTTAAATTGTCTAAATTTCACATCCATACTTACAAATAATCTCTTTACTGTTGGGCTCCAATAAATATATCCCTTTTGAGTGATAGAATAATGTGAGGTGGCCTCCAAGGTGTAGTACAGTTCGAATTCTCTAAAAATCACATCTGTGCTCATAAATAGTCTCTTCTTTATTGGACTCCAACTACCTCTTCTGAGTGGCAGAATAACCCACGAAAACACATTTCACAAGTCTAAGATCTAGCTTCCCTTTTGATGGTCTATATCATTCACAATACACACACAACCAAATACCTTTAATAGGAGTATCCCGCCACCATCTCCTTTCAACAACTTACAAGAAGATTGTCACTCCAAAACTCTTGAGAGCATTTCATTGATCAACTGAGTGGTTGATCGTTTGCCCCGACAAGTGCTTTGGGGCATTCATCGAGCTCGTCATACTTCGGGCTACCTCCATGACTCTGTATTGTGTCGGTGTGTATAGACTTTTAGTTTGATGATATATCACTTGGGCTGACAGGTACTCCTCAAATTTCTTGTGGTATACTATGTCGCATTATCGAATATCAATACTTTCACTGCATCGTATAGAATTTGAATCGCCATGTGAAAGTCTTTAAAGCAACAAACACATCACATTTATTTCTCATTAAATATGACCAAGTAACACGTGAAAAACAATAAATGAAAGTCCTAAAATATATATAACCATTCATCTAAATTATAGAATAAATCCCTATACATCTGATCGCACCAAATAAAAAACAGAAGAACTCTTATTACTAGAACTAAAATAAAATCTCCTGGTATACTAACCAAACTCAAAAGTATCACACACAAACTTTTGTTTATTTTCATTTTCATACAATGATGGACACAAACAACTCAACAGACTAAACGAAGGGTATCTCATGTGACTGTGATATAGCAACAACACATTTTCCACACTCCTAGCTCCTGCTCTACCACTCTTTACCATCAATGTCAAGGTTAAGTCCATCCGCTCTCTATCCAGGTACCAGAGTCCACTATACCATGTTGCAATCCCAAATCTCTAGCTGGTCCCCTTCTTCTGAAAAATCATCTTAGGAATATCAAATGAAACACCACATTTTATTTGGAGTATAATAATACTAATGAATAAAAGATGCACTAGAAATGAGGGAGCGCACAAACATTCGACAATGTCATAGAATCGGTACATCTCATTGTACCCTAACCAACCACACATCGTATTGTACCATCAGTGGACTGGATGCCTTCTGGAACTTACGAGAGGAGTGTAGGAAGAGAACTCACGAGCAATACCTATCGCATGTCAAGATGAATATAGAGGCAAGAGCATGTGTATCACGCTTAGCTTTGATTGAGTATAAGTAGCAGTGCTATCCTTGAATGACGATACAATACATGTACTTTCAATCACATCACATCACCTATCATTCTCAGCTTCCTCTTTAACATCTCCAGGAACTCATGATCCTCATCGATAAAGACCACCCACGTCTCTCCCTCGTCCTTTGCTGCCATCAAAGTTGACCGGTAGCCCCCTCTTCCACCTCTTTAGGCCTCATGACTACGATTATGACCTCTATACTATCCACGTCTACCTCTCTCTCTTCTTAGAGTAGCTTTGCTCATGTGTCTCACTTCTCCAAAATTGTAGCCCTTGTGGGTCTCCCCCTAGGCACCTGTCATACATGAGTGTTGACCTCATTTTAGTGAGGTCTTAGTCTCCTACTCTTAGAACCTAGGATCTAGCTTTAAGAGTTCTTATTAACCATCCTAGCAGACTAGCAATGGAGCCCACCTACCGTAGAACTTCAAGCCACTTATTGACTCATTTTTGTGAAGAACTCGCATGAGTGGTTCTAAGCACTCAACTTCTAGTTGCAATGACTAATGACCAACATGTAGATGATCCGAAAATGAGTTCCCATAGGATCAAACAGCCTTAGGTGAACCCTTTGTGACTCGATTACTCGTAAACGCCGCAATTCACGCACTGTTCACTGCACCACACACGACTTTGACTTGAATCGACTGCAATTCACGTGTTCACTGCAACACACACGACTTTGACTTGAATCGACTCGCCCGTCAGCGAACTCGTCCGGTCGACCTCGGATGACGAAACGGATGCGCTGACGCTTCCGGAACGTCGAACTTAGTTAGAAATGACACCCATATCACTATGGTTATGCACTTGCACAAGTGACACGAATATCGATGCACATTTTTTTTAATTAGCGGGGCGCGGGCCCGGGCTCAACCCAAGTTCAACTCAGATTTGATTTGGGCTGGACTCAGGCTGAACAAGGGTTAAACGATTTTGAATTTTAAATTTTTGAATTTCAAATTCATCATTTAATTTTATCTTAATTGAGAGTTAAAATTTTCCATTTGAACCAGCTACCTGAATGGAAGTCTTTTAATTCCCTGCCAAGGTAACGACTCCTTTGATTAATTCAGCCCGCTC
>NW_018165259.1:45006-46374 GCF_001263595.1 Phalaenopsis equestris | reverse complement strand
ATGCCGGCTTCTTCCTCGGAGTGGAGGCACAATTCGACACCCTGTTCCTTCTCACGCTCGATCCCGTACCCCTCCACAGACCGAGACCCTCGTCTCTCAGTCCCGACTCCCTCCTCTTCGGCAAGGAGCCCGCCTTGTCTCACCTCTCTACATCGAAGCCGGCCTTGTCTCGCCTCTCTGCATCGACGCTCGCCTCGCCTGCAGTGAAACCTAGCTCGCCTCGCCTCGTCTCTCTGCATCGAAGTTAGGCGCGCCCCTACCTCCCTGATTGAAGCTCTTGCTGGTCTCCCGCGCTCGATCGAAGACTCTGCTCACCTTTCGCCCTCTGCAAACCAAAGCCCCCGCTCCTCCGCTCGTCTTCCCCTCGCCTGGCTTGCTTCTCCGTCTCCCGTGTCTTCCCCGCAGAGGCCCGCTCTCTGTTCGATCCCGTCAAACACACCGAAGCCGCACATCGTCCCCCACTCGACTCTCGCTTCTCCCGCTCCTCCTGCGCCTTCCTAGCCTTCCCCATCGCCTCCACCGAAACCCTTAATCGATCCCGCCTCTGCACCGAGGCCGCCTGATTCGTCCCCTTTCTTCCGCGCGACAAATCCCGCACACCTATTTCGCTTCCAATCTCTGCACCGTTTGCACTTGCTTGACCCTGCCTTTCCCTCTCGATTTCGATTCGCCTTAAACCATTGTTGTCCCAATTGAATTTTCTACGATCAACGTTAACAAGGAGGCAGTGACGAGATTGCAACGAACACAGAGCCAAACTTCTTTTACTTCTCTTCGCTCAGCCTCTATTCCTACTGGAAGGTATGGTTGCATATGAACTTTTATTTCAATTACGTCTTGAACTGACTCAGATGACAGGCATGATATTCTTGCAATCTACATTTTTTTTATTGAGTAATTCAAATTTGCCACTCTTTGTTTCTATATTCCTTGGAGATTAAAGAAATTTGTGACATTTTATTGGCTCATGCATAAACTGATAATGATCATTATAACCTGTATTTCAACATCATTTTGGCAGGTGAATTATGTTGGTTTATAATACTAGCATTGATGATCTGTCTTCTTGGAATTTGTAACTACTTACATTAGAATGCAAAAGATGATCATTTATGGGCTGCATAACTTTGATAAATTTCTTTTTTTTAGTGAATCGTATTGAATGTCATTAGTCCTTCTGCACCTTTAATGACACATGTTCTTTAGACAGTGATTTATCATTATAAATTTTCTCTCTTGAGAATTTATAGCATTGTGTGTGATTACTTTATAAAGTACATTGAATTTGAAAGTTGGGCAGTTCATCCCTTGGTTTTGGCATGCATGCCCTATTTCTATAATGCTACAGCAAGGCTACAACAAGTTATG
>NW_018165259.1:27363-44808 GCF_001263595.1 Phalaenopsis equestris | reverse complement strand
TATCATTTAAACGTTTCTTTTTAGGTCGATTCACTTGTTGTTTTCCCCTTTCGGTTCTGCTAGTTTTAGAGGTTCGTCGACCTCTTTCTTATTTTGTTTTATTTATTTTTAAATGTGATTGATGATTTAATTATGATTGATGATTTAATTAATTTGAAGATATAAAAAACCTTAAATCAGCTTAAGCATAAGTTAAAGAGTAGGCTTCCTAGAGTTTTAGGAGCACACCCTAGGTGAGAGTCCATCCACCTAGTCCTCAGTGTAGACCTCCTAGACTTTAGGTGCACACCCTAGGTGAAAACCCATCCACCTAGTCCTCAGTCCTAGAGCTTAAGCACACACCTTAGGTGAAAGTTCATCCACCTAGTCCTCATTGTAGACCTCCTAGACTTTAGGTGTACACCCTAGGTGAGAGCCCATCCACCTACTCCTCAGTGTAGGCTTTTTAGAGCTTAAGTGCACACCCTAGGTGAGAGCCCATACACCTAATCCTCAGTATAGGTTTCCTGAACTTTAGGAGCACACTCTAGGTGAGAGCCCATCTACCTAATCTCTGCAGTGTAACCTCCTAAGGTTTTAGGAGCATATCTTAGATAAGAGTCTATTCACCTAATCCTCGAATGCACAGTGAAACTAGACACTTGACCCTAATTTACAAACTGACTAAGACACTAGGCATGATGCACTGAGACGTGACCCATGCTTCCTTAATTAAATCAACAGTGAAATTCTCTCAATGACTTAACCTACAATGAAACCCAGTGCATCGGGATTTGAGCTTGGATATTACACTTAAATCCTCCTGGCAATTGGTGAAATTTGTTAACGTCACATATGGATCATCGGACTAGGATGAGTCTAGGGTCTAGTGTTTAAACGAGGGATATAAGGTTAGATTATTAGAATGGTATCTCCTACCTCAAGGATCTTCAACAAGGGAGAGGGAAGGGCCTATGATACTATTCGCTGATTCTTGGTGGGATCGTTGCCCCCGACACTCTTAGGTTATCAGTAGTTCTAGCACAATTAGAGTGACTAGTCTGTGGACTGTACGACTTTACAAAATATTTACAAAAATAAAATAAAAATTTCTTTTGCATGATTAAAAGAACTCTGCATAAAAAAGACTTAAATAATAATTTTTGCATAAAAATTTTTCTATGAAAATTTATAAAGATCCACGACTGATTGAGGTTAAGGACTGCCTTCTGTAGATTGTCTGGTCGGTAACTTCTGTTCAAGATTAGGAAGCACACAGCCCAGCTATGAGCCCCTCCACTTTTACCAATGTCTTACACTCAGTCTTGGTCTTTCATGTGTGACTAAATGTTTCGTTTGCTTGTGATTTCTACGACTAGTTTTTCTGACTTTTGTGCTGAGTTTTCTCGCCTTGTTTCATTTTCTTGCATTTAATTTTCTTGCAAGTTTATTTAAATCTCCTATAAATCATACTATGCTCACAAAATTAATAATGCAACAGTAGCAGATGTCTAGGTACGCTTTTACAGTTTATCTACAGCATTTTACGTTACTGCATTTTACCTTTTAAGTACATTTTATTTAAGTACATTTTATTTATTACCTTTCAAGTACATTTTATTTACCTGCGATTTGCTTATTATCCATGCAAAACTAAAACCAAAACAAAACAAAACCAAAATATTGACACCAAAACTGTGAAGCACAAATCACCAATTTCAAACATTACCTTCAAACACCAATTTCAAACATTACCCTGGAGTCGTCGCGACGACAGGAGCTTGGGGCCAACTTTGTGGGCAACACGATAAGGAATTCAGACCGAGTAGTAGGAGGATTTCTTTCTAGCATAATAACAACCTATAGGACTTCGAGGTAGCTCGCCCAACGCGACATAAATCCTCACTTTCTCCTTAGGCTCCTGTATAACCATGTTGTGCAGCGTAAGTCCTAACCCGCCTTAGGTTCCGAGGTTGTCGTATAACATGACGTAAACCCTCTTATTTTTGCGGGCTATTTGCATAATCGGGTATTATGTAAATGTAAGTCTTAAATAATAAAATTGGTATGATTGAACAATTGAATAACATCATCTCTAAAAAAGCAAACAACCATACAATAGGATAGTTTGGAAAGTCACTGAGAGTTCTCCTCAAGATCTATGAAGTCCCCTACTCTTAATCTATGACATCCCTTACATTTTTCTTTCTTTGGACTCCTGAAATAACTGTTCATACTTGAGCCACTCCCATTTGTCTTTCCACGTTCTACCATGAAAACCTAAACTTTGAAATCTTGAAGATTAATACCACTGATCATTATCGAGAGTTTTCTCAAGTGACCCCAGTCATTTGAGATGTAATTAACTATAGGGACTTGCCTTTATAGATACATAAAAAGGTTCGCAGACCAAACGGATGTCACAAATCTCTTAGTTTGCAAGATTGGGTCTATCGCCGAGGTCTACACTTATCTTTCAGAAGGGTGTAGTATTCGCGGCATCGGACACGATTATGCAAACTATTGGACGAATGAGATCCATTTGGTCTCATTTTTCAAAAAATTAAAACATACTACTTTCAAAACCTAAACCATATACATTATATTAAATTAAATTTCAAAATTTATTTTCATATTCATATTTTCAAATCCATCGAAAAAGTTGACCGATAATGAGCTTGAGACAGTCAAAGCTAATCGCGTACCTGGAAGTCCACTCTGCTGAGAGTGCAGCCTCATGTGACTCTCCTCTTGTATAATTGAAGTGATGGCCCTGATCTCCTCTGATCAAAAGTTGGGTTCATAAGAGCCAGAAACTGTATTATCCATATCTATGCAAATATCTCCCACTTCTTGCATCGTGAATCACTACAGCTCGATATAGAAGAGAAATGATCAAAATCTTACCACATTTATTCTAGTTTTATAGAGTAATCCTGAATCAATGTCATCATGCATCACTAACTCTGTCACGCTGAATCTTAAACAACCTCATGTGGTTCTCAGTCCCAACATAGGTCATCTTCAGCTTTTCCCAGATGTCTTTAACCTTTCAAATGTCATTCACTGATGAGGCAATCGATAGAACTATCGAGTTGAAAAGTCAGGTGTAAAGTAAAACTAATGTGGTCCTTCACTCATCTCCCTCAGCACATTCATCCTTTGGCTCAGACTTGACTTGTCACAACCCGGCTCAGTGCTTAGAATTAGCTATAGTGAAAATTACAGTTAAACGGTATTAACATCTAACTATCTACATTTTGAAAACTTTTAATAAATATAAAAGAACCACTAATCCACAAAGTGCAATAAAATTAAAATCATCCAGTAAACCACCACAGATAACATCTCAATCCAGTACTGAACAGTAAATCAACATCTGAAAAAAACAGTAAAGAGAAACTATCATTATAAGAAAATATACCTAGCAGCAGTGGTCCACCTGTAAATCAAATTTCTTCTTCTATAGTTCGACTGTCCGTTCCTGGCTTGGTTAACTCCAAGCCCCGAGCCGGATCGTGACGACTCCCGTCAAATTTTGCTCTAGTCTCTTCCATACTATAGCAGTCTCGATCTGACACAACCAACTCAAATATGTGGCCAATCCCTCGAATTTCAGATCCACATAAGGGGACATTTAACTGTCTGCATTAAATCACATGCTGAGATAGTAGCTCTCGTTGAGATGCTAGCTCCCTGTATGAGCCCGATCAAGACCTTCATAACCTCAGGGTGTATCTTCCCTAGAAACTCCAATCATTTACCTCATGAATCATCTCCTTCTCTTGACACCCTCAATCACAAGGATCCAAGTCATGATCACGCGTGATTTTCTTTCTCTTTTGGACCCGATCTTGATCTACTTCACCCTCAAGATCGAGATCGTCTCCATATCACCACTCCTCGGGATTCGTGGGGTATCCACTCCCCCCCCCCCCCAACACACACACACACACAAACACACACGGGCCTGTGGATTTGGCGGTGGGTACTGTAACGGGAATCCTATAGTGGCGATATTGTAATGGCGCTAGGGTTTGGCTGTGTAACCAAATAGATTGTAAAGAAAAAAAACTTTGTTTCTTGATTAATGACTTGAGTCTATATAGAACTTTTACATTCTTGCACATAAGTCTCTTGACTTCTCTATATTCCCTATTACTCAATAGAACCCTAAGCCAAATGCAATTCTCAACAGAAGCACAAGATGAGCAAAAACAAAGCATATTAATTAAAAACATGTGCCCTCAGACTGCTTTAGTGAAGCTCCATCCATCCACCATGGATTCATAGTTTGCTCAATCCATCCAACTTCCAATCAAACATAATAATAGAATGTTCATACAACCAGAGTAATAAACCTTCCCTGAACTTTGAACCCTTTATCTTGCAATTGGAGTTGACATGATTCCATAGACTAACCCAACTTCCAACATTTCTCTTACCACACATGAAGATCAGCCACGGTAGAGCAATACGTTCCCTTTCATCCTTTACTTTGTATGGAGCATTGCATCCAGCTGAATTTCTCGTTAGATCAACTCCAAAAACAAAAATGACTTCAGCCATATCGATTTATTGGTTTGCGTAGTTGGAAGTGTTGAATCCTAATGAATGAAAATTGAGTAAAGTGCCAAAATAGTCCCCTCCCCTAGTTGTTTGCACGAGTCATTTTAGTCTCGAACATTACGGAAGTATCAAATTTGTCCCACTATTTAAATTGGGTCTGAAATAGTTCTCTGTGGGTATTATTTTAGCTCATTTTAGAAAAGCGTGGGGACTAAATGGGTACATTTATAGACTCCGGGACTAAAATGAGCCCTTGCAAAAAATCAAGGACTAGTCTAACACTTTTCTCAATGAAACTTAACCTTACCTGATTGGTTCTTCACTTTTCAGTCAAATGGTAATTTTTCAAGAAGTCTTTATGCAACCTTGCCCTCATAGAAAATTCAATGGCATCTAAAGTTTTCCATATTTCCCACAATGATCACGACATCTAAATCCATCACCGCCATTAATAGGCTTTGCTACCATTACTTTGTTGATAAATTACATGCTCAATAAACTTTACCAATGTTCCCGACTTCTGTGTATCATTTTTGTTATTGCATAGATTTCCACAATATTACTCTTTTAACTGCAGCCGTGTAAGGTTTGAACCAGTACAAGGCCTTTCTGTATAGACAATTGTTTGATCAAACCTTACATAATATTTGTTAAGGAAATTATAACAAGTATAGTCTGAATATTAAACCACAAAAAGACATTTTCACATAACTCAAATTTCTATAAGGTTTTAAAATTTTGAAGCTATGCAGCAATGCCAATTCAGTCAAAGAAAAGAGAAAATTTTTTATCCGGACTCCTGGTGTAGCTCTACGTGCGGACTCCAATAATATGCTACCACATGTGCTACATCGCGGAGGTTATTTCAGGGTTATTGAAGTGGAACCACGGATGTTATTTCGGGGTTATTGAAGAGAAACTTATATATTCCACTTCAACAACCCATAAATAACCCCGAAATAAACTCCACGGTTCCACTTCAATAACCCCAAAATAACATCACAGAGATTATTTCAGAGTTAATTCTGGATTATTGAAGTGTAATATATGAGTTTCTCTTCAATAACCTGAAATAACCAAGAAATAACCCCGAAATAACATCCACGGTGTTATTTCGGAAAAATTATTTTGGGTTAATAAAGTGGAACCGCGGAGGTTATTTTTGAGGTTATTTCGGTGTTATTGCGGAGTCCGCGGTTCCACTTTAATATTTTTTAAGTGGGCCCGATATAACACACATGGCGGTATATTACTAGGAGTTTGCATGCAGAGTTACGTTCGGAGTCTAAAGAGAAAATTTTTCTCAAAGAATTTGGTTGTCTAACTTAACCTAAAAAAGGCATAAAAACATTGAAAAATCAAATATTTCAGAAATCTAGCAAGACAAAACGGTGTTCACCGTGAAATATGCAATTTATACTAATATCTTACATAAAATTTACAACATCTTCATAATTTTGCATTATAAGGCCCAATTATTACCAATATACAACCCAACAGATAAATTGAATAGATATTTCTTAATTCAAATAAAAAAAAATATTTAGCTAATCGAAATCATTAAATGACAAAGGTTTTATTTTCTGCAACTTCAGAATGCAGAAAATAAATTAAAATAATGCCAAAACAAAACACAGGAAGAACTGATGGAAAAAAAAGTGCACCGGTTCTGACATTATTTATCAGAAAACTTAAGGTCAAGAGTCATACTACATTTTCTTGAACTAAAAGATAACAATAATTTGAATTAATTAATTAAAAAGCAAAATTAACCCATAAAAAGAAAAATACAGGTCAAACCTACCTGATTTTCATTCCATTGAGAGTTTGATTTGAATCCCTGGTTAGGCGTAAACAGGTTTGGAACATAAGACAATGACGGCCCTAAAATGGCTGTTTGTTCCTCCAAAGTGTTTTCTAAAGATAATGGTGTCACACACAAATGTTCTATGGGATCGCAATACTGAAAAGACGCACAATATCTAAGATCATGAAAGGAATACTCACCAAATATAGCAATGGTAACTGGATGATGAAAATTACCTTTGATTTTGGATGATGATATTGGCATGATGATTTGAACTTGCAGCAACCAGTTTTTGTAAAATACTGACACTCAGGCTCACCCGGCCTTTGAGGGTATTCATCAAATTGCTGTGACTTCACACCGCCATTAAATTCATTTCTATTCATCTCTCGAGCATGCAATGGACTTGAGGAAATCTAGGAAACAAGGGGTCATGATTCAGCATAGAGTGCCATTACAAAGAATTACAGATATTTTAGTTTAAATTCATTTAAATAAAAAAATTGTTTATTCAGCTAGGTATAAAAAATAAACTGAACAGAGATTCAAACAATAAGATTTGTTCTCCCTCAACATCCACAAAACCCGTTGCAGAAAGCAGCAATTCCTAATGCACTGAAAGGCTGTCAAAGAATTCATGAATTCATTACAATTCATTTAATCATCTTAAGAAGACCTCACTAGCACCGGGTCTGTGATGAACTGGTCATTTGAAGAAGACCTGAATGGACTTCAGGCTTGCCATTACATCAAAACTAATGTGTGAGAATCCAAAAAATCTAGGTGAGAGTGGCAAAAGGAAATATGTCTAAGAGATTGCATGGCAAAATTAGAAATCTGGATTAAGAAATAAGTAAATTAGAGGAAAGGTTGAAAGTGGCATATATTAAAAGTAAGATAACTAAAAAAAACACAGAAGCGATTTGGGCATGGACAACAAAAGGCAAGAAAAAGCACTGATAATACGAGTAAAATTAAACTTGAAGATTTAGAAAGGAAAAAAGGAAGACTTATTCAAAATGATATGAAAATAATAGATTTAATATCACAGACAAAATTTATAAAAAAACAAACAGAAAGAGGATTCAAAAAGTTGACCCTAAATATTTGGGCTAAGGCGAATGATCATGACCTTAAAAAATATACAATCTTCTCATGTTACATGAAAAATAAATAAATGTTAAAGAGAGATTTATTGACGTCCAAACATGAACCATAAGTTGTAAAGTTGTGGAGCATAATATTTGCCCAATGAGCAAGAATGAGCCCCACATGTTTCTTCAAAATTTGCGTAATTTTACTATTGGAGTTTTTTTTTTGGCTTCCCTAGAAGAATTAGGACTATAAATCTTCACAATCAAATTATGATAAAAGCAGCAACGATCACAATAATACATCAGCATCAATTGAATAAACATGTACAAATTTGTCTTTTGTGAGATGATTTTCTTTTTGAGCTTTTTTTTTTCAGTTTCGATGTTTAAATTAGATTTTGCCTATTTACCAACACAAGCAGCCCACTCAAATGACATGATAACGAAAGGTGACATAGTCTTGTGAAAAATCAACTCAATATGTCATTCACATGAAAAGAGAAATCAACCATTACTCGTTTCAGTAATACAGAACGTCTAGATGCATCTAAAACGCTGAAATGGCCCCAGAAGCCCCCGCTCACCACCCGCTAAAGCATAAGCCCTAAATGCCAGGGTGTAAATTGCACTTTAGCTCTAAATTGTCACAAGGCACTGGGGCACAAGAGGTGCTTTAGTGGTGATAAGAGCATGCGTGCATTTTGGGGGGATGGAATTACCATAAATAAACAACCTCAAAGTAATCCCATCTACATTTCAACAAATCTCACTTCACATGCACTCAAGAGCTCACAAAGCCCTTCCATGACCCTTAATTCCTCTTCTGTCTCTCACTACCAGCAGCCCCTCTTATCGATTCTATATGTCCAAAAGTTGACCATTTGCATGATGCAAAGAGCGACCTACCCTCACATGTCTCGTGAGTGTTTTTCTTGACATGAAGAGAAAATTATCTTAATGTTATTTTGTATATTTTTCTTATGCAAAAAAACTCTGCTAGAATGTTCATGCATGAAATTCTTGATCAAGTGGAGACAACTAATCTAAGTGCTTCGTGTATCATCAATGTGCACCTTTTTGGCGTGGTGGGTAGATCCACCACACTTCTGAGTACTTCCTACAGATGGGTGACAAGAAAGTACAACCAAAATTTAATAAATTTATCTAGAAACTAAAATAACAATACATAATAATAACACAAAACTGAAAAAATTAGTTGCTAAGTACAAACTTAAACAAAATAAATATATTAAAACGTAATAATTGACACTTTAAAAGAAAAATGGGAAAAAAAGAGCTTATATGAAATCTAGCGGCTCACCAACGAATGCAAGTAGAACCCTCTCATAATCAGATGGAATAGTATGGAAAACATAACAAATGAGGCAGCAACTCTAAATGGGAGGATTCTCACCCTTGTGGGACACGCCTAGCTGCTGGCCCAGAAAAAGTATGAACAAAATTTAAATATTTCATATATTCATTAAAACAAGCATAGAGGCATTTGCATGCGAAAATTTCTAAGCCAAAAAAATCCACAAAGAAAAATGTGCCCCCTTGGCTATTCATGTGCGGCCAATTTAGTCCCAGAATATCACATTTCTCTAATTTAGTCCATCAACTATATAACAATGATCCAAAAAAGAGTGTTCATGTAGAAATTATAATGAGGTGTACCATCTGGGATTAATTTTCTATAGTCAATGAAAATTGTACATTAAGAGATAACACAAAATTTTCAAATATCAACATAAGTTTGTATTATAAGGCTTACAACTTACAAAAAATACAGCACCACAAACGTTTTCTAAGTATTGTCATCATTGCAACAAAAAATAAATTTATGAGTAAATTACCAAAATAATCCCTAGAATATGCTCACGTCCATTTTAGTTCCAAAATTTTTCTAATATTCAATTTATTCTATTAAAGAATCTGAACTAAATAAGTTCAATTGTCGACTTTATCATTTACTTGTATAGAAACTAATAAAAAAAATCTTTCTATGAGGGGATTAAATTTTATATGGCCAATTGCAGTGCATAATTGATACTGATCGAAAAGATACTAATCACGCAAGTACACATTTTGTTCAAGTAATAAACGAGACAGAGTTCGTGTATCGATCCCACGAGAAACGAACAAACTCCAAAAAAAAAAAATTTCTAACCTACTGGTTTTGTATCTAGCCTGAAGGTATGTAGTTCTATAATTTTGAAAAGTCAATAATCCAAATTTTTGAAATATTAAAACCTAAGCTAACGAGGTGAAAATTTTAACGAAATTTTCTAGTGCTAGTAAACTACCTTAATTGGTTCTACATGAATCTAAATTCGATTATGTGATTCAAAATTATGGGTGACAATCAGGAGCAGATTTCCTCATTATCCCCCTCGGGCATCTAAGAAAATTTGGCAATCAAACATGTTTAATTCCCTAAATCAAGTTATTAGCCAGGATTCAATATTTTCCTACAGGATTTCACTAACATAGATTCAATATTCCTATTCTTCTAAGTTAATGTGTTTTAACCTAGTTATTTCACTAAATATTCTTCCGAAACTCGAAGTTCACATTAAATTTTAACTACCCAATTGGTCAAGTTGAATGTAAAGAAAGAATTGAGGTTAAAAAATCACATTATAAATATTCACTAAAATCACACAAGAAAAACCAAATTTTAAATTCTTACATCACCAATTCAAGGGAGAAAAACAATTCTACTCACTAATCATGTTTTAAAACAACAACATAATCGTTTCATTGATAGAAAATATCAAAAAAAAAGAGTTTGAAAGGATAAAAATCGATGGAATACACCAAGAATATTGCAAATTTATCTCTTTAGCACATTTAATCGATTTCAGAACATTAAATATCACATCTTCATCAATAACAAAAAAAAGTCAGTTGCCCCATTTGAATATCAATCACCCTTCCTGTGACTAGAAAAGATCTATCTAAGATTATGAGAATCTCCTTAACTTCCTCCATATCTAGAAGGAAGATAAATTTATCCATCTTAACGAAGATATTTTCTATAACCGCCTAATATAAGTCAAAGATCGACCAACAAGTTGAAGAGTTACAGTGGTAATATGGACTTCTCCTAGTTCTAATCTCCTAAAAATTGACAGGGGCATAAGGTTTATACTGGTTCCAAAGTCACACAAGGCTTTCCTAAAAAACTTTTCTCTTAAAACACAAGGGATGATAAAATTACACGGGGTTCTTAAGTTTCTGATGAAGCTTCTTTTGGAGAATAGCACTAAACTCATCATCTAAAGCTATAGTCTCAAAATCACCTAGTTTCTTTTTCTGGTTTAGAATGTATTTCATGAATTTGACATAGTTGGACATTTGTTCTAAAGCTTCAGCGAAATGAATGTTAATTTTAAGCTTTTTAAACACTTCTAAAACCTAAAAAATTATTGATCAAACTTGTGTTTTTGAAGCCTTTGGGGAAATGGTGGAGGCCATCATTCTGGTTCCTTCCTAGGAAATGAGTCTAATTTGCCTAAGTTCGTGGTAGGTTTGTCACTAAGTTTTTCGGACTCAGAGTTAACTTCTTTCACACTAGGCTCCTTCCTAGTCACATCTTCCAACTCTTTTTCACTTCTTAATTTAATGGCTTTTACATGCTCATTTCATTTCTCTTTGGGATTTACTTCAATATTACGAGGTCGGGTTTCTTGGGTTTGTTGCTCAATGATTTTGATATCCATCATAACTGATTTTCAATATTTCTCATTGTTGCAGCTTGACTCTGCAATTTATTCAAGCAATTTAGGCTATGTTTGGCGCAGCTGCGGCTTCTCAACTTTTCAGTTGCAGCTGCGCTGCCCCAGTAAGCTGCTACGGGAAAGCTGCTGTGGGGAAGCTGGCTGCCTGTTTGAGATAGCTATGTGAAAACAACTGTGAGGTAGTTGTTTCTGCAGAAATGACAATTCTGCCCCTGTTTTGTAATGTTGTGCTTAACAGAACTGTGATAGTCATAAATGCATGTGATTCCATTGAAAGTAGAAGCTTGATAATTCTTGCTCAAATGCAGGTACCAAACATCCCCATAATGTGATTTCATAGCTATAATGCTAAGTATTTGAAACGCTTTAAAGCTGATTATTCGTATACGAACAAATCTTCATAATGGAATTGGAAAATGACTTTAGCTACTGATTAAACTCTCCCAGACAACACGAACATTAATTCTTCCAAACGAACAAATCTTCATTCCGTTTCACCAGCAATACTCCAATCGTATACTTCTTTTTACTTGCAGATTTACAGCTTGATGAAATATCTGCCATCATATTGAAGTTTATAGGATCATAATCGTATATGTGAAATTATAGAACAGCCTGTCATTTAATTGAAAGATTAAAGTAGGCTAAGAATTTGCATAACCAGTGCATGAAGCTCCAACCAATGAACGTCAGAATGGTTGATGAATGCAATATTACATAAAACTGAAAGATTGTTTTTATGACTCAAAACTTATTACCTCAAGTCAATACATAAACACCAAAGCAATGCTTTGGACCCAGCCTTAAATTAAAGGAAGATTTACATACAAAATAGGGAAAAAGGAAAAAAGGGAAAACGAAGTGCTCGAAACAAGGAAAACGAAGTGCTCCATCTAGAGGAATAATACTCTCAATAACCAAATTAGTATTTTGAGCTTATGCAGAAGATTAATTTACCCAGGAATTTCTCAAAATAAACCTCGCTCAAGTTTTTTTTGGGCTCCCTCGAGTTATTTGATTTTTGTCAAAGAGAAGAAGAAGAAAAAGAGGCATAGGAAACTTACTGTGAAGGAAGACGACGGTCAGCTGTCGGAGAAGAGCTCACCTTTCGCGGAGAAGAGGAGGAAGACGACCGTCGCGACTTGCTCTTCTTTCCCGGAATCTACTGTCGGCGGTTAGGACTAGTAAAAAGTGGGCACGGGGGTAAAAAGTCGATCGACGAAGCTGGGCTGCAGGTAAAGAGGAGCTTTCCGCGTTTACACCAAACTGTGGGATGCCGCGGGTGAACCGCCAAGCGGACGAAGCCGGCGGCACGGTGCCGCGCTGCAGGTAAACTGCCGCCCCAAACGCACCCTTATTCCCCATTTACATCACAATCTCTTTCAAAGATAATTTCTTTTCTTTAAACATTGCATTTGAAGTGAATCCATGTGGGTAAGTCGGTCCAGGTTGTTACTCTTTTGATCATTCCAATTATCTAATGGGTTGGAATGGTTGCTATCCTATTGTTGAGTTCTTACAACTTGATTATCGTTATTTCAATTAAGGTTCGAGTGATTCTTCTAAATTGGGTTGTAGGTGATGGAATGTGAGTTATTGAACCTATTGGTCATAGCATTAATGGATTATAAAAGCATGGCACTAGGATCAGCTTGTTGTCCATAATCATTTCCCTCAATTATTAACGACCCTCGTGTATATTTGAACCGCTGGATTGTCTAAGATCCTAGAGATGACAGCCACTTGAGAGATTAAAATTGCTAATATGTCTACATTAAGTGTGCTAGCTATCTTTCTAAGGTTAACTCTATTGAATGGCTTGTCATCTCTTCAATCAATGAATACGCCTCCACAAATGACTTATACATTAGTGATACCTTAGCTGCAACAGCCCATTATAAAATATTTGAATTATAAGTCAGTCTGGTAAGGCATCGTTGAAACATTTCCTAAATAGCTCCTTAAATTCATCACAAGCTTCGTAGATTAATTTTTCGTCTAATTGGGTAAATGATGAGATGTCATTCCTAAGTTTTGTAGTTTTGGATAGAGGGAAATTCTTTGGTAGGAAATTATGGGCTAATTCATTCCATATGGTAATAGATTCTAATATTAAAAAATTGAGCCACATCTTAGCCTTATCCCAAGTGAGAAGGAAAAAAAAAGTAAAACATCGTCAAAAACACCGTCATATCGAAAGATAGCACAAAGTTCAAAGAACCTAGCTAAGTAGAGGTTAAGATCTTCCGTGAGTGATCTTCAAACAGTCTTTTATACCATCTGAATAATGGCCAATTTGAGTTCAAAAGTATTGGCTTCAACAGCAAGGTTGTTGATGTTGAAGTGAATCTTTTGTACCGATGCATTGACAAATTCCCTAAGAGGTCTAGGCATGACATTGGGTCTAGTTGTGTGTGTTCTACCTGAGATATTTTTGTCATCTCTCCAAACTTATTTTTAAGTATTTTCAATTTTTTGATTTTTTAACGGTTTTTTCTAGTTCAAGTTCGTAAGGTACTAGTTCTAAAGTTTCAATCCTACGCATACACAACCAGAACAATCTAATCAAATAGCCCTAAACTAATAGATTTATACAATTCAAAACAAACAAATAACTCAGAAAAAAAAGCTAAGCAGATAAACATGTTGAAGTTAAAAAGCAAGCAAATCACATAATTTTCACAATAATGAAAAAACAAAAAATAGGTGCACTAATTTAGCAGTAAAATAGGAAGAACACAACACAAGATATTTCTGGATTTTATTAAAACATAAAATAACCAAAAATTGTAGTAAACATACAACAATACAAATTTAAAGTTTACATCCTAACAGTTTGACTAAAATTTTCCTAAAATTAGAAATTCAATGTTGTTCCTCGACAACGAGGCCAAAAAATTGACACGAACTGAAATGTTGTGAAGCAAGGATGAATCATGCAAATAAATGTGTCGGTCAAGTAGTATATGGAACAGAGTCGGTATATCGATTCTACGAAAAAACGAGCAAACTCTCATATTGAAAAATTTCTAGCCTACTGGTTTTGAATCTGCCTGAATGTATGAAGTTCTATGGTTTTGAATAGTCACTAATCCTAATTTTCAAATTTATAAAACCTAAGCTAACGAGATGAGAATTTCAATAAAGTTTTATGATACTAGTGAATTACTCCCTTGCATTTGTTTTGCGAGAATCTAAGTTCGATTACGTGATTTATAATTCTAGGTGACAAGCAAGAGCAGAACTCCTTATCCCCTCTCGAGCGTCTAAGAAGGTTTGGGAATCAATCATGTTTGGTTCTCTAAATCAAGTGATTAGCACATGATTCCTTATTTTCCCATAAGATTGCACTAACCTGAAAGTAATATTCTTATTCTCTTAAGTTAATTTATTTAAACCTAATTGTTCCACTAAGGATTTTTCCAAAACTCGAAGTTCACAGAATTTTAATTACCTGATCGGTCAGGTTGAATGTAAATGAAACTTGAAGGTTAAAACATCACCTTATAAAAATTTCAGTAAAATTACACAAGAGAAACCAAACTTTAAATTCCTACATAATTAATTCAAGTAAGAAAAATAATTCTACTCACAAATCATTTTATTGATAAAAATATCAAAAAGGAGAGTTAAAACCTGATGGAATACACCAAGAATATAGCAAACTTGTCTCTCTTCCTTCTCCAAATAAATTACTGAGATAACAAGCATAATTACGCACTCAAAAAATCTCACAATCACTCCTCACTTCACTCTCTTACACTTAGGATTTATATCTTTGTGTTTCTCTTCGATCTGTTGATGCCTCTTTTTCCTTCGACGGAGCCTTTTAATGCTTTCCCTTGCGAATTGATGCTTGTAAACCACTCAAACTATCAAAACAAGTCAACTTGCTAGAAAGCGACGCCTAGGCGCCGGTTCCTAATGCCTAGGCATTAGTGGTTCATCACTTAATTTCCACCTACTCGAGTCCTAGGGCAAGTGTTTTGGGCGCCTAGGCACTGAGATCGCAGCGCCAAGGCTCCACCAACCAAGCATCTACTTTCTGCCTTCTTTGAACTCTAAATTGAATTATGGCTCCTTGGGCGCCTCGGCTCTCCGCTTTGACGTTGTTCCTATGCTCAATGCTTCGCTTCTTCAACCCCGCTGAATCTTCTGACTTGAATCCTGCAAAAAAAAAAATTGCAAACAACTTCCAAAAGTGTAAAATTAACATAAAATCAGCTTAAATTAAACATATACATCACATTTTCAGTACACGTCAATAATACCATCCTAAATTAATAGAATTGACCTTAAAAAATCTAAAATATCATTATCCAGAGCCTTCTTCCACTACTTTACGTCTAACGATATGGCAAAGTTGATGATAGAACCAAATTATTTAAACACGTAAAAAAGCCAGAGGATAAGTAGAAGCCCCTAAAAAGTATATAAACCATTTTGATAATTTACACAAAAATCTATAGTTAAACAAGTTCATCAATAGACAATGCATGCCAAAGAACAATCCTGAATGTACAATTAACTTGGTCTACCAAAACAAGGCATAGGCTTCATTCTGCATTTTCTTAAACTAAAAGCAACAAGGAACTTGAATGAATTAAATAAATAAACAAGTTGTTAAAAATAGAAATAATTCAGGTAAACACTACCTGATTTCCATTCCAATGCTCATTTTGCTGGAGTCCCTGGTTAGGTGTTAAAGGGCTTAATAAGGCCGTTTGTTCAGTTGAAGTGTTTCCTAAGGGCTTTGGTGTCTTATACAATTGTTCTACTTGACCATTTTGCTGAGAAGGCACATCAATGTTAAGATCTTGAAAAGAGTCGCCAACGACAGCTATAGGATCTGGGTGATGAAACCTACAACTGCCTGCAAACTTGCAGCCGCCAGTGCGCATGTAAAACAGACACATTTTCTCACCCTGAAAATGATGAGCTTGAAATGATGAAATTCTGAAAATAAAAAATAAATATTAAAAACATGTGAAATACGGCAACCTAAGAACCTTCAAACTACTGTTTTTTCCAACAAATGTTAAACTTCATGTAAAATTGCTCTCTATGTTGATGAAGTGAAAAAAGATAATACCGGACGTATTGGCAATCCCATGAAGTTTAGCTGCACATTGTGACGGAATCTACAGTCATTACCAGATTTGCAACCTCCAGGCGATAAATAAAACTGTATAGTACATTGTACAATGATTAAAGCAAAAACCAAGAGAGGGGCAAGAGAAATGATAAGGTAAGTGTTTTAATAGTATCCTGGAAAAGGTTATCACAAGAGGCCAGCACACGTAAAGCAAAGAGCAGCAGATCACCAAAACAGATTTCTAGAGAGCCAGAACAAGAGCAGCATAACAGCTTGCCCGGGTTAATGCGTCTCAAAATAAAAAGTTAAAAATAAATAAAACAAACAAACAACAAGGACAGTACATTTTGTGTAGGGTGAGAACAAAGAGCTGTCCTGCTTGATAGATAGTGTTGTTTTTTGAGTTGTATGACAGAGAGAGTTCATGTGACACTGACTTAGGATTCCTATAAGATGCATAAGGATCGAGGAAAGGGATGAAAATGTTATGGGATGATAAAAAAGGGTCAGAACCTGAGAAGGCTAAGGATTCAGTGCGGAAACACTGGAAAATACAACAGCTGCTTACAGCTAGGAGGACATCGGTGATGATGTAGATGAGCTTCGGCACCCAGGAGGATTCAACCTCTATTCTTGTACAACATGAAAATATTGGGGTCCTCGCCAAGTTAAACGAACCACCATCAGAGTCGCACCAGCAGCCATTTCTCCCAATTGATCGACCACTCGGGCCAACCATCTGATTCCAGTCGGTTGACCATTTGGGCCAGCCGGCCATTTAGGCCGCCTGCCCTCAGTCAGTCGGCCACCTATAGTCGACCAACTGGCCACTTGAGCCAATCACCTCATATTGGGTCAGCCACCCACCTCGGCCACCAACACCAACCAACCGGCCATTTTGGCCGACCAACTCCACCAGCCGCCCGGACACTTGAGTCGACCACCTCCTCCACCCGCTGCCAACAAAACTCGCCGACCGAAAGCTCCAGAACACCAGATCTGGGCGAGGAAAGGACAAAAATATCTCGCACTGCCCTTCTTAAGGCAAGGATAAAAATATAATATTGTATTTCCCTCATTTTATTTGATAAAAATAGAGGAATCAGGGCATATATTGAAGGGTCTTTGGGCTCTCCTCTCTCTCAACCCCCCGTGTAG
>NW_018165259.1:15506-27301 GCF_001263595.1 Phalaenopsis equestris | reverse complement strand
CGCTCTTCACCCCCCACAGGCCAAATCACTTTCTTTCTCTTTCTCTCTCTCTCCCCCCTTTTCTCTCGCTCGGTCTCCGTGCTCTATCCCTTAGGCATTCCTAGGACAAATTTGAATTCATCAATTTCCAAAAAAGTTAAAGGCACGCCACTTTAGAAGAGAAAATGATACAGCACTCAGACTTAAGAGAAAACAGAGAAACAATCTCCAAATTATCATAAAACCAAGCAAAAGTTAAAAATAAAATTCTAAAACAAGACTCGCTAGCAAAATAACCCTAATACTACTCCTAATTCAGGCAGATTAAACACTAAGGGAATCAACCCAGCCCTGGGGGGCTGGAAGACCTGAATGGGTCAACGGAAACAAAGTCGGCCTAAAATCGGATGGTCGATTCTGCTTTTCATGCGTCCATCTTGGACAGACATGGGAGATGTCCATGTCATCATGTGTAAGGAGAATGAATATACTTCTTCATGACAAGAAATCTAACCAACTTTATTTTTTTTTTAGCAAAAGCCAAATAATGTGTCCACACCACTTCTCACATGCCACACATCATATCCAAAAGATAATCTTGCTCTACAAAGAAATTCAATGAGGCTCATGATAATACGAGGTTTTGGGAATGGCCAATGAAAGAGAACAAATCATTCCGCCAAACCCATTCTCACGGAATGCCTCCTTCAAATGATCAAAAACATATTGTAGCATCTTCGTAAGACATGCAGTCACAACGAAAGACAAGAAGCACTTCTATGCAGCATATCTACTTGAACATTGTTGCATTCTGAAATGGACTTAAATGTTTGTAGAGTTTGGTTAGAGATGGGTGAGCTCGATAATTAATCTTGCGCATAATTCACAGAAACAAAAAATTCAGCAGGCCAATCTGAGTACTTAGTTCCCAGAAGATACTTCAACACTCCAATCAGAGATTAAGCTTTAAGACGAATAAAAATTAGAACTAATTTAGTAAAGTCAACCCACTAGGATGAAGGAGTAAAAGCCTAAATATGAACCGTCTTCCTGAAAATTGGAGATGGATGCTCTGCTCCATGGAGCTTTATAGGCACTTGAGTAAAGGGAATTGTAGTACCTTAATGATGAAAGAATGCACCTGGCCACCTCCAAAATCCATCCTAGATCAAACTGCAGCCCTCTCTAATTGACAAAAGATTGGAGAATCAAGCCATAACATAGTTAAGAAATAGGTCAGTCCATCATGCTTATGGCGATAGTGAATATATTGGGAAGCCTAGGTCCAGAGAGTAGTGCTGTTCAAAATTAGAATTAGACATACAAATCTAAATTAATACTGATGAAGATGGGCTCTATTAAGTTTGTTGGATAGTTGAGCATGAACCTTGACGCGGAAGAATATTGTCAAGTTAGAAGAACCATTGTCACATTTGCCAATTACCAATGAAATAATCAAAGCATGAATCTTAACTTCTTTGATCAAATGGTTAGAACTAAGCTATATATATTCTTCTAGGTCTTACCAATTGACCCTTTTTTTTTATTATTCTTATATGAGGGCATATTTGCACTTTTGGACCCAACATAGAAGCCATTCATAAATTCAAGTTAGACCTACAATTCATAGATAATTATTTTGTTGGGTTAATTGGCTCTCATCACATTAGCGATGTCAAAGGTTTCTTTAGTCCTAAAGTGGACTCCTCATATGCTAATAATTATTTAGGACTAATAAGACAGACTACACATGACTTTTCTTTAGAAATGCATACCATGTCAAAGATTTTATGATGCATATGCTTAAGTGGACTCCTCATCTTGATTCTCCGTGGAACTACCAATTTCTCCTGTCGAAGTTGCTTTTTCTTAGCTTTAATTATATATCGTCAACTAATCTACTTTATATTCTTTGAGTTTTATATTCAGTAAACATTTATAAATGGATGTTTCTATTACTCGACTTTTGAGGCCTTTTACAGCAAAATTTTCTATTGAACTTGGTATTAAATCACCACTAAAAAATAAGATCTATATTGACACAAAGCCTCATGGTTATTGGTAGAAATTAGTTTTTGAAGGCGATACATCCCTTATTATTCTTTCTACGAAATTTTGTAACACCTGTTCTTTGAGTGTTTTAAAGCTCATCCAAAATTGAGAAAAACAAACATTCAAAAGCAAGAAGTTCAATCAAATAATCAGACCTTGTATTTACAATGGTTGCTACTCATCTATTATTACTTCAGATTTGCTCTAAGAATTTGAAACCAATTAATTTTCCTCAAGGTTCTGAGTGTATTAGCCTGCTCTTGCTAGCTCTAAAGGCATGGCTTTAATGTTATCTATAAATAGAATAGTTTTTTACTCGTCAATTGTGGCTAGTCCCTTTCACCATCCCATTAGCGAAGACATAAATAGATATGATAATTAACAACCAATTGATTTTGATGGAAGTTGTGTGAGTGATGACTTCTAATTGATAGGAGGTCTCATATCAAATTTACTACAAGAGAACTTAATCATAATAAAATATATTATCATTCCCCAGCTTTCGCGAGGCTTCAAGCAAGGTAATCCAATTGAGCTCTCAATCTCCTATTTCAACTTATTACTTCAAATGAATCTATCCATGATTAAATTTTTGAATTTTTGAATCTCAAATCCCGACTCAAGCAAACATGTATGAAGAAACAAGAAAGCTATGTGCTGTGGATTGCCAATCATGTAGCCATCAAAACATTAAATTGTTATTAGTATTTGATAATAATTATAAGATAGACCTAATATTAACATTTATGTACTTATGCAGGTAGAAATAAAACAAATATAATTATACAAACAATCACCATGCCATGATATATTCTCTTATTGTCTTAAGACAAAATCGTATAATAAATACCCTCACATTAATCAAGATTTAACAATGCATAGGTGAATTACTAAGTTTTTATGTGTCTAGTCGGGTTGGGCTAGTTCAAGCTAGTGCTCAGGCTTGAATGGAAACAATAATGGATAGACATGGCTTGTTATTTAGCAAGAAGCATGAATAGGGCCCATGCAACAATGACTTCGGCCTGTTAAAGCTTATTAGCCCACACATTGATCGATTCTAAAGTTGAATCGTACCTCGCCACTTTTGTTCATTTTTCCGCTGTAATTCCTGTTTGAGACTTGAGATAGCCATGAAAAGTTCAAACGTTGAGCTTTGAACAAAGACAACTGTGAATTTTTTTGCTCAGTGCACAAGAAAATAGTAGTGAAATTGAGTGCTGAACTTTTATCCCATACCCCTAAAGAAACCTTTTGTTTGGATGTGAGGTGAATGATCCTTTTGAGCACTAACATTTCATGAGCTCGAGTGCAAAGTCTCAGCAAAAACAGAAAAAAATTTGTGCAATCTTCATTGACTATGAGAAGATGGTTGTGAACTTGGGTGATAAGGTTTCAACCCAACCCCACTTTACGTGCCATTTCAGCAGTGAGGAAGTACAGAGAAACTAGGTGATAAGACCCCGCCCATGTGTATGTTCAATGGCAACACAATGATGGTGAGCTTTAACTACAAGTTTTTAACCCAGAACCCTCCCCCAGCCTTTGCATCGGATGGGTGAGGCAAAGTGGCAATCTTAATTGATTAGTTGGTCATGTAAAAAAACTCGTGGGAAATATTATTTGCAATTTGTTAACCCTTCTTTTATAATGTTAACCTTGTTTAATAGTATTTAATTCAAATATAGGTCTGTCATATGAACTATTATGTAATTGGTGGTTGATCCCTTTGTTTTACTTTTTAACATCATTTTGTAGTTATTAAATAAAAGGTAGGAATTTATAGTGTAAATATGCCCAATAATCTTTGATATAAGGTCCCCTGGAAGCTAGTAGGGCAGGATTTGAGAAGAAAGTCTTTGAAATCGGATCCTTTAAGTAATCAAATAATGATCTGAGTTCACAGATGGAAGTTTTAGTTATGTGTGCAATCATCTTAACACCCATGTGCTTATGAGGGGTTTTGTTGCTTTCCCCTTTTGAGGAATAAAGTTAGATTGTTGGAAGAGGTTCTTCAATTAAATTCCTTTTAGAAATTAAGGTGAAGATGTTGTATAATTAAGTTAGCATAAAATTACTTTAGGGACTCTAACCGTAGGGATGTGGAAACTTCTCCTTTTAAACACCCATTTAGGAATTAAGGATAATTATCCTTATAGGAATGTTGTCTAGGCCAAATCCTGAAATGATTAGATGTTTGTGTGCTCTTCTAGAATTGAGTTTTCAAGAGAATCAATTGTAGATGAGTAACCTTATGTCTCCAAGTATTGTGGTCTATGTGACAAATTCAGTAGGCATGGTTTCTTAGAGGCGAAAACAGAAGTTTCATGGGATTGTGGCATGAGGTAATGCCTCAACAACCATAGCTACTAGATTTTTATACATGTAGTTTGTTGGGGACTGTGGCCTCGCTTATTTTTTGGCAACAATAATCTCATCGGAGACTAAATGAAGTATTCCACCAAAGATCATGGCCAAGGCTTACGCTTTCATAACTAAACTCTAATGTTAGACTAAATGAAGAAGTTTTCCCATGGTTGTGGCCTATGATTATACCTCAATGACCACTTCCTTACCTAGGACAAAATGAATGAGCTTGTTTGGAGTTGTTGCCTTTTTCTTAAACCCTTTTCAAAGTATTTTGCTTAGAACATAGTTCCATCACATGAAGGGTCATATACTTGTTTTTTTATCCCTTCTTTTTGCTTATTGTTTTTTGCGACTACTTTGAAATCTTCTACTACCAAGTACCATTGGAAAGTAACCGGGTAAGATCCAACTTTCCTTTTCCTCTTGCTACTGAGCCGCATGACCCACCTTTCCCCTTTTATTTGCTCAAATCACTCGATCATGCGAATTTCGCGATCCTGCTCACTGTCGCTTTCTCGGTCCAGACTCCCACAATCTTTCTTTCTTATTCTCCTTCCCACGCCCAACACCAGTTCTCTGACACCTTGCTTCCTATATATGAGGTCGAAGGGTTAGGGCATGGCATCACCTATTCTCACTCGCCTTCTGCTACGGCAGTCATTATCCCTTGAGCAACCCCCTCCTCTACTTTTGAAGCCCTAGTCAAAGGCAAAAAGTCAAATTCTCCTCCATCAGCAGATCAAGTGTTGTTAGCTTCTCCCTTTCCCTTCTTTATGATTTTTTATAGCGCAATTTTATTATTGAGTATAGTCACTTATATGTCATTTCTTCAGTGTTATTTATTTAACATTAATGATAAATTATGTTAAATCTAGCTTTAATTAGTTCAATTTTTTTTCTTTTAAGAATATAATAATAATAATAGTAAATGTAAGTTAGGTTACACCTAACTCATTAAATAATTAATTTTAATAAATATAATTTCACGATTGTTAACATTAGGAAATTTTGATGTGTAGGAGCTACTATTCGACTTTGGTTGAATAGGTATTAAATTTAAAGTTTTGTTGCCCTTCTCGAAGTGAGTAATTGTTATTTATTATAGGATAAATATACCCTTCAAAGTTCTGTTGCCCTTCTCGAAGTAATTGTTATTTATTATAGGATAAATATACCCTTCGTATTGTTTATATTAGATTCATAGTTAATTTGTAGGATTGAGAGTACTGTCATTGTTACTCTTTATATTCTTATAGCACTTATTATATGATTTATTTATTGCTCATAATGGAAAACTTAGATGACTTCTTTTTTTATTGCACACGTCCTTGCAAATTTGATTAAATCCTGCGGTTGAAATTTTTTTTTCTTGCACGTTAATGTTATGAATTACAATTATAAATATTGCACGTTATGATCATGTTTGAAAAAGTAAATGTATTGGTCATACTGTTTAAATAATTTTTCATTAAAATTTACAAATGTATGTTTTTGCAATGGTTTGCAGATCATGGAACTTTTTAACATATTGGCTAACCGAGCCGACGGGCCCGTAAAATAACAACTCTATAGAAAATTATAGATAGAGCTTTCTTGGGTTTGTGTTTATATTCCCAATTTTAGGGTGCCTAATAAAACTGACTATATAAACATAAATTAAACTGAAATTAAATAATGAATGACTGTAAAGTCATATACTGATAATTGTTCGTGATGAAATATTTCATTAAATAGATTAAACATGCTCATAATATACTAATTTTGATTATATAACACATTTTTTACGAATATAATTATATATAAGCATATAGTAATTTATTCAATTTTATTATCCATATCGCATGCTCCTGTTCATTTTCATTTATATTTTCATATATAGTAGTTATTTACTAAGTTTAATTTTTCAAACTCATATGTTGATATTTTTGTATAACAAATTTTATTAGCCGCTTGCAGGATTTTATCCGAATGAGCAAACATTTTAGCTCTAAATTTCTTTTTGGATATTTTCAATAATTATTTTAGTTATTGTATTTGCTCTTTTGGGTTTTGAGTACCTATTTTTCTATTGACATTTCAATTTTGTTTCTCTTTTGTGTTTTTTTTTTTATTTTTTTAGTTGTATCAATTAGACTCTTATTTATGAAATTAATTTATCTTTATTAAATTTCATTATTGCTTGCATATAGTACTTTATTTTGAGAATACCAAATATGTTCAATTATTTTCATCATGTACTACGTTGTCAAGATGTACCACCTTCCGGACTTTGGGTGTGACACCGTATACCCAGTAGACTTAGATAATCTATAAGAATTTGGATAATATATATATACTCTATATATCATACGTGACGGAGTTGGATAATCTCCATATACTTCATGGAATTCAATAAAATCTTCAATTTGGAAGCCATGGTGGGGCAATCTTTGAGAAAGAAAAGTTTGAGGTCTAGCCCTCTAAGGAACCGATGGTCTAATTCAATGCATGAGAAGCCATGTGTACAATCACCTCAACTTGAATGTATATGAGAAATTATATAGTCGAAAAGCAACTCAAGGGAGAAGCTTCTTCTTGAGAGGAGATTCAATGGGTCCTCTTTAGACTTGACGTATATATGTTGTAGATTTAAGTTGGCATATAATTATTTTAGAGCCTAGAACATAATAAGCATGTCATTATGACCAAAACTTCATAAATGATGGAAGAACAATTTGCTTAAATTGATCGCCTCGACAAGCAAAAATTTACTTGGAAGCATGCCTTGCATTGAAGAAAGGAGTTTGCTTAGAGTCATGGCCTAGGCTTTATAACTATGCTATAAAATCTTGTCTAGAACTTATCCTCAACAATCACAACCTCACCCACGATTGAATGGAGTTTTCTTGGAGTCATGGCCTAGGCTTACGCCTTAGCAATCACAATCTCGCTGGAAAATTTTGAAGTACATTTAGGAGTTACCCTCATTGATTATTTATCAAAGTTTATTTGATAATCATTTTCTACTATGAAGGAAGATTGAATTTAAAATCCATCAATGATAGATTAAACTCATTGTGAGATCTATCAATGTGTACAATTCTATTTAAAAAATATAGGGGGCATTTACATACATACTACATAATTCTTATGTATTTGCATAATTAACGCCTACCCTTTCATATTTATATATATAGCACTCGCATCTCTAACATCACATCAAAAATACCATCAATACTAACTTTTTAAAGGTGAAATTCATTTTTATGAATAGATTTTTGACATCAAAGTGTCATAAATGTAAATATCAAATTTAGGTGTTAGACACGTAAACACATAAGAATGGAAAGGTAGGCATGTAAATTTTCTAAAAATATATGCCAACCAGTTTAGTGCTCGATCATTGAAAGATACTCCCAAGGTTTTCTAGTGAGAACATTTAGGAGCACCCCTACGACCCACACTAACTAGGGGCTTTCAATGAATTTGAATACATAGAGACCATCTACAAGCCTATCAATGTGTGTCTCGCACATAAGGAGACACTCTTAAGACCAACCACAAGCCTATCCAACACAATTTACCCATCCAAGCCTGATATAAATGGGATCATTTGGAAACTTACATGTTGATACTTCTTTAAATAATGAAGTAAGGTCAACCCATACTAATATTAAGAGGGTCGACCTTCATAGATCTCAACAAAAGGTTATGCCTACTTGCAAAGAAATGCAAGCAAACTTCCATTATTTTTGCAAATAATACTGGTTTTCTAATTTAAAATGTCAAATTGTTGCATGATGTTGAAAATAATTTTCAAAGCTAGTAAATTTTGGATATATAACGTCCTAAGCTAAACACCGAGTCTTGCACAATGTCAACTGAAACAAAAGGCAAACAAACCAACCCAAGAATTATGTTTGCAAAAGGCCCTATAATGCTAAGCCCAATTTGAAATTAAATAAGTATACACTTCCAAATGAATGATTAAAAACTCAAATAAGAAACCTCTTTATGTGAATATATAAGGAGCCTTTACCTTGCTCCCTTCCGGGTATTTATAAACATTTGGATAAAAGGAGTTTAAATAACCATGTGATTGCATGATGGATACAACAAGCCAAGTTGCATCTAAGATCCATCTTAATTAAGAACATTTTTCTAGTCAATAAAAGAGTTGAGAATCAAGCCATTAGCTTTGAGATTCAAGTTGAACCATCACGCCCTCAACAATGATGGATAGATAGATGAAGGCCTTAACTCCTTAGATTGATGTTGTTTGCGTTCTCAATATGATGACAAGATCTAAACCAGATTTGAGAATGGTGCCAATGATGATCAGAGTTGGATGGCCATATATATGTCAAAACCAGAAGTTAGTATCAATGAACATGTGCCCATCAAGATTGACATATAGTTCAACACAAATCTTGGTGAGATCAAAGAATGTCGAAGCCAAAAGAACCATTTGTCATGTTATAACCTAAATGCAGGAAGATCATTGGAGCATGAATCTTGGCATTCTTGATAGAACAGTTAGAATTAATCCAAAGCTTTTTTAGGCAATATCAAGCATCATAGAAAGAAACATGCAGTCATGCCTTAAATTGTAAGCGGTTTAAAAAGGTTAAAGAATGAAAAACTTTATTGAATTATAATAATAGGTCCAAAAGATCAGCCAATGAATAGTTTAGCCTATCTCTATTAAGCTGGGTTTTAATTTTGTGGAATATGCTTGACCAATCAAGAACCAACCTACAAAACTATTTTTGATATAGTGCAACATAAATCCATTAGAGAGAAAACAAGAAAGCTTATCCTTCTTTGATAGAATTAAGATATCAAAGCAATAAAGCCATCTATGCCAAAAAGTTCCAACCTGGTTCCCAAATGAATTATTTTTCACGTTTCTTCATTGAATGATTTTCCTCCTCATGCAATGTAAAAAACTTGTAATAAGCATAAAGAGAAAAAAGCCAGCTAATATTGACTTGATAAGTTGTAATAAAATTTTCGTGGAAAATGATTTTTCAATTGTTCAATAACATGGCTGTCAATGACAATAACTGGATATGCATATTTCAAGGTCAAGCTTTTACCATCCAATGCATGCAATAATAGAAAACCCACAAAATTACACATTTGTTTATAGAAGAATCCAGAAAATAAAGGCCAACCTTACATTCCATTTGTCCAAATTTTTCTGAGGAAGCAATGTTTCCTTGTTTCCTGTCACCCTTAACAAGAAATTCACAGAAAATCTTAATATATGAGGTTACCAAACCATAGTTTTATGGAAAAAAAAAATAACAAAATTTGACAGTTGAGTTTGATCCTGTTGAAAGAAAGAATGGCTAAAATAATGAATCCTAATCACAATTAAATTTCATGGAAGCAAGAAAATGGTAAAGCATTGCTATGAGAAGCACAAGAAAATGAAGACCTTTAATTTTGTAAGACTTCTCTGTCCTAAAACAACTTTCTCTAGCTTTCCTTCCACATTTTCCTAATAATAAATAAAATAAAACATAAGCCAATGATGCTTGATAGCACTAAGATCAGAAGGCACCGACATGGTTCATGATTCATGCCAATAGAGCGAAATTACTAAACTGAAAGTGAATTTATGCAGATACAATCTCAATCCAGCTACTTTCAACAAAAATGTCATCACAATTCTTCAGACCAACAAGAAAAGGTTTTAAATTCCAGTTCCAAACAGCTAATGCATACAGATCAGGTGCAGACAAATACACATAACCCAACAAACATACCTACAGACATGCCTGCACTTCTTCGAACCTCAAAAAACCCAACAAAAACACAAACAAATCAGAAAAAACCAATCATCAAAAATACAAATAAAATGGTGAACGGACTTGAAAGCAAGCAGTACCACCGTTTGGTTTGGTTTGTATTTGATTTTGAGTTGGGAAAACAAAAAACTATGACTTCGATTGGATCAATTCAATTTAAACTGATATTTTTGTTCATTTAGACTTGTTTATGATTGGATTAACGTAATTAATAATAAAGAGGAGATTTTATGTGCAATCAATTAAAGAACAAACCTTCAGGTTGCTCAAGGTATATGAAACTTTGGATAGTTTTATTTTGTTCTCCATTTTCAATTTCTCAAAAAGCCAAACCCAAACCAATCAAAACAACCGGCTTATGGAAAACCACCAAACAAACTAAAAACAAACTCAAATCAAGTTGTATCAAACTGCACCAAGGGGTACACATGCGCTTGATCCTCTCAATCATTGGGTATGCCATGATTAATAATGTTAGCTGAGAACAAATGAATCCCCTCAGCAAAAACAGAAAGCTAAAAACAGCTTAAAGTTTATAGTGTGCCAGGCCTTTATGCTGAAGCAGGTTCTAAGAACAGGAGGAAAGCCATGTCGGGAAAATAGTGTGGGAATATTAACTAAATATCAAAATTTACCCTCTCCACCGTCCCAAGCCTCTTGCATTTCAGTGTTTTATCATGAGAAGATGAAAAAGTAAAATTTTACGCCATGTCAGGTTCTAATATTAAAAGAAAAATAGTTTTTATAGTGTGGACAATGTTTTCATGTAAAAAAGAGGCAGCAACAAAATTATCATAGCATCCTTAAATTGCCCAATGGCCAGACAAAAAAAGATACAATATTTTTTAATTCTCATACTGTTATTTTGACCTCCAATTAATGAACTAAGGTAAACGTTCACCTACCGCTAACCTACCGCTCACCTACCTCTCACCTACCAATCTCTTGCTTCTATAAATAGAGAGGGTGTGAGGCTTAGGAGAGCAAGAGAAGAGATCTTAAGCTACTACAAAGGAGAAGAGAATAACTAGAGAGCTAGAAAGGAAGAGATCATCTTGAGGCCTTGTATCAAGGTGTCGCTTGAGAGGGAGACCATAGAAGGAAGATGAGAGCTCATCTCTATGTATAAGCTATGTATTCTTCATTTCTTTTGCATTAGTGAACTATTTGATTGATTCTCTTCCGTGGACGTAGATCCAGTTGGATCGAATCACGTAAACGATTTGTGTATGTTTGTGTTCTTTGTGTCTTATTTCTATGCCAGGAAGAAAATATCTCACAACAATTGGCGTCGTCTGTGGGAAGATCCATACTTCTTGGCTAGAGGTGTCCGCGTAAAGGTGTTCGCGGCCAGCGACGAAGAAGAGGAGTTCGACATTCACGAACAAAGGAGCAAGCAAATCGTGTCGCAAGAAGCCGAATCGCGACAGATTCATGGAGCAGTGGAAGCTTTGATCGACTGGATTCGCACCGCAGGTTGTGCGGTTCGGCGAAACGGAAGAGGAACAGTCCGCGAGCGAGGGCTGAAAATTTGCGACAGGGCTGCCAACAGAGGATTTCGGAGCAGGAGTTCGGTCTTGCGAGCAGCTCGGCCAGAGG